>NC_056725.1:1896236633-1896249133 GCF_019279795.1 Protopterus annectens
CCAACTAAATGGGACACCAAGATGCTCTTATTGCACTGCATCACCTTTTTATTAAAGCAGTTCTTGGCAATGCACTCTAATAGCAACAGCAGAATATCAAGATCATATTTCAGAGAGGTGCTTAATAAAGAGCAGAATTGAAGAGTTGTGTTACACTTCTTAGCCAGTTAAGACCATCTTTTATAGAAGCATAAACTCTTGTGCTGTTATGTCACTTTCAAAAAATGTGTATTTCTGATTTTTTTGTTACTGAGGATCGCTTGTCTGTTACGAATAAATGCTTGTTGCTTTAGATCACTGGCTGGGTTTCATGATTTTTGGATATTGTGACCTGAGCTCATCAATGAAGTTTTAAGACCTCTAGTTTCCTTGTTTTTATTTGTTGCTAGCCCCATTGCAAAGCACCTTCTTAACAAACAAACAAACTTCTCGAATTGTAGGAGCAAGACCCCAGAATTACATCTCAAATGAGCACTTTCGTTCTACTTTTATTAGAACCTCTTCAGAAACCAGGTGAAGTGCAACCATTGAAATGTAAAGACATTTAAAAAAATATTCATCTAATCAATTTCAAGTTGAAAAAATGATACAACTTCTTATCCAGTTAATTGCAAGTTAAAAATTACATCACTTCCTAGCTCAACCATCTTTAACACACATTTGACGTTCAAATTGTCTTTCAGCCCAGGAAAAACTTAAGAATTGAAAAAGAGCTGACATTTTAACTCTGAATTCTAAAAGGGAATTGACGTCCTCTACAAACTTGGGAATTAGTTCCAAAAGTAAAATTTTTACTCTGCAAAAGCAGAACAAGAAATTCCATGCTTGGCTAATGTATTTTAGTTTCAAGATTAATAGCATTCAGATGTTCTTTAATATGATTGCTCAAATTTCTTGTAGTTTTGCTAACAAAAAAACATGAACACCCAATGCACACACTTAAACTAAATTACTAGAATGACAATTAAAGTAACCTTTAATAAAAAAAATCTGTGGTTATACTTGTTTGCAAGCAATATGTTTTTATAGTCAGACTCTATATTTACCACAAAAATACATTCCTATAAACTCATTGTTTTTCTGCTACTGTCACCTGACTTGCTTTGCTTTTATCAATCACTTCAAAGAAATATTTCAAGGTTCTTGTTTTTCTATAACAACATTTTTGGACTGTGAGTTGTGATGTCAATTAATGTTTTACTACCTTGTATAATATGTCAGTCTTCGACAGTAATAATATTCTTAATAATACCCATGTCATGACTTATTGGCAGGGGAAACTAAGGGCATAATCCATATTAGATGTTTTATTTTTCTTGACAAAGCCAGACTTAAGAATGGAAAAAAAACATCTTGCATCTAGAATCTTTAACTTCTTCTCAAACCTGATTGAGTAAAATATCAGAGTAACTTCTATCTAAAAACAATTATTTAAGTTTCAAAACTTATTTGTGAAAAGCATCATCATCATCACCACTAATGAACCGTGAAAGTCTATTAAATTGTGCCTTAATGACTTTCTGTTTCATATAATAAGGATGCTGACTGTTGAAATCCAAGTAATTGTTTCTAAATATCTAATTCCTGTATATATTGGAATGGATTTGAGCTTTATCCTTATCCAGCGTTAATTCAGATTCTAAAAATAGGATGATAGGAGATTACTAGGCTATCGACACGGAGGCCATTTTAAGCCTAGCAGTTCTATCCCAATGTAGTACCATGAAAATGCTAGTCCATATCCAAGATTGCATTTAGTGATGACTGCCCATGTCCAGGAGGGTTGTGGATGCTATATCAATATATCTCATATATCTCATATATAACTTGGTGTTCTTGAACCTATCAAGTTTCATTAAGAACTCTTTCCCCGGTGGTCACGACCAAATTAGCAAATTTTATGTACAAATAAATGAATCTTTTAATGCTCGATAATTGCTAAAAGTTTGTTTCCAAATAGGAATTGATTACTAGTTTTAAAAATGTAGATGCGTATTTATTAGATTTGTTAGAAGAAGGTTTCATCTTTTTGCAAGAGTATAAGTTTGTTTGTAGAAAACCCTATTGTAGGGGAAACTGTTCAGTATTCCAAAGATTCATAATAATGCACAGAATCCTCAGTTTAGACACATAGTGTCTTCAAAGTGCACAAAAACTGAGAACATTTCTAAATGAATCCTGTTGTACAAAGTACTAAGTTTTATTTACAAGACTCATGGTTAGTTTTGAATAAATTGGTTTATTGTAATGTTACTGCTTGAGATAATTTTTTGGTAGCTTTGGATATCAAGTCCTTGTATACTAAGATTTATGATGAGGGTATGGAACTGGTTAGATATTCTCTTAGCTATAACTACTTGTTAATGCATAAGTTGTAATATGGAGTAGTTACATATATTGATGAGTAGGCTACTTTACCTGTTTCCTGTATTCTGTATTGATCAGTGTAATAACTCTTTATTTTCATACCTTCCTTCTATGTCTTACATATTCTTAATTCTCTCAAGATTTTTTTTTGATGAATTAAATCCTACTCCTGTTTGCAGCTTCAGCTGACTGTTTTACCATTAATAGCTGCTATTTTGTTTGTTTTGTAATGCAGATATATTACCATAGTTGTCTGTACTTTTGGGAAAATATGTGAGACAACCAAAGTTTCAGGTGTACTTTGCATCCAAACTGGAGTATTTTGTGCTTAAAACCCAGTTTAATAAGTATTCTGTAGATTAGATGCTTCTTCTAAATGAGTTTTTACTTGAGTGATTTCTGTAACAGGTCATCCGTTCTTCATACATCATCACATCATTATATCCCATGTGAATCATGTTTGACATGATTTATCCTGTATGGATCATGCTTTTTACTGTAACTACTCATACTACTGAATATTTAGCAGCTCCTGAATGCTTTATCCCATACATGGTCCTCTCAAATTAACTGTGATCATACCAAAGACATTCTCATGGCGAGAGAAATGTAATTTTTAACCGTGTTATTGGCAAGGCCAATTTCTCAGTTAAATAGGACATGTTAATTCAAGCACCAAAAGGCAACTTTTGGCTAGGCTTAAAATGGCCTGCAAGGGCAGATAGCCTAGCACATACCTGTGAACCTGTAAGATGCATTGACTGAATTAGACTGGTGTATGCTTGAAAGGGGGCAACCATGTGCATTATTTTAACATTTGTTTACTGGGAAAATCCAACTGGGACAGAGCCCATTTTCAGTGGAGGCCTGGGTGGAAATGCCCCAGGTGCATGTGTTTAGAATATGGGAAGAAACTGCAGCACCTGGAGGAAATCCACATGAACGCAGGAAGAACATACAGACTCTACATAGAAGGCACCCCAGCTGAGAATTGAACCAGAGAACCTCTTGCTGTGAGGTGACAACACTAACCACTGCATCGCCCATTAGTATTGTGGAGTTTTTTATGCCAAGCCCAATTAATAAACTGAAGCTGTGATTTGCTAGCAATCCTGTTTTTGCAGGACAAGGCCTTGTTTGGATAGATGTGTCGTGAACCACACACACACACACACACACACACACACACACAGAAAAGCAAATATCATGGGCTATGATGATAAGAAAATGTTTTCTAAATTTCTTCTAGTTGTTGCAGAATGTCATTTATTATTAATCTGAGATACTTAAAGATGTAAAACAACAGAAAAATTATAATTCTATCCTAAAACTTTATATTGGTGCTGAAGTGTATCCTAGGCCTTTGCACTGATTGTGGGTATAGTTGTCCTTCAGAATCTCAAATTACACTAAAAAGTGTGTCCTACTTTGGACATCTTAAAAGGTGCTAGCCATAGCTAATGTGAGGAGGGAGAGGGTGCAGCAATTACAAAATAATTTGGGTCATTGGGAATTTAACAAATTAAATAGGTATGTAGTAAAGTTAAACATATGCATGGTGACTTTAGAAAGAAAATGAATTGCTGTAGGCTAAATGCATGTATTTGTGTTTTCCTGATTGCATACTATGCAGTATAAGTGTGCAAATACCTTAACCTCCACCCAAATAATCTAATTATTATTTGCCAGCCAGGAGACTTTGATGTGTTTCTTGTCTCTGGGATAAATGCATTTCTGTGTAGTTATCAGAATATTTATTCATTGTGGTTCTTCCATTACTAATATGCTTCTAAAACATCTAGAATGTCTTAAGACTGGGCCGGATATTAATGGCACTATCTCTTACAACCTGTGTATTTAAGTATATGCAAGTGAATATTAAGTGGTTGAGTATACATAACACGTTATGTGAGTGTTCACTGTATAAGGAAGTGTCTTTCTGCATTTATTCTTTCTGAAAAAGTATGTATTCTGAATAGTTGAAAGGGCTTGTTTTAGTTAATTAAAAGTTACTATGATGGATTGATTTTGCCTGGTGTTTTGTCTGTGAAGTGTTAACTCCAGAGGATTTTGAACTACATGTTGGTAGTTGATCTGTGATGACTGGCTGTTGATTGATTTTTTTATTTCTATTTATTTTTTTTGTGTGGAGACAAATCATATGCTTCATCAGCAGGTTGTTGGAATGTGTACAAGAGCATAGATCAGTTGTAATTAGATTACAAGAGATGGTTGATTGCTCCTAAATGTATGTTGCATCCAATTTGTTTCATACACTGCTAATTATATACATTGTACTTGGTTTTGAAATGTAAATTTTTATGAATCAAAGCAAGGGGTATATATTTTATACTTGATTTTGCTTAGCCAAATAGCAATAAAAGTTTCTGCAGGTAAAAGAAGAGCTGTTTGCATGCATGTAGGCTGGGATCATTGTCTAATTAAGCTGCAAATACTTTTATGCAGTTTAGAAGTACTTTGAATATTATCTCATCAACACTTGTGTACACAACTCTGTTCTGTTTCCTAGCTTTTTTTATTGACTGACTCTTTTATTTATTTATGTATTTATTATAGTGACTACAAATGCTTTGAAATTCTCTCTCTACTTTCTCTGCAATGTGGATTAACTGTCAGTTGAATTGCTGCCAAGGAGTTCTTGGATTAAAAAATTACAGTATTGCACCACTGGCTGAGTGTGCTGCTCTCTGCATACTGTGAACACTTCCACAGAAACGTGTGCACTTACGTAGCTTGTATCCATAATTACTGAATAAATTGAAGATTCTAGTTAAAGAAACGCTTGTTGTTGCATTTCTTTAATCCACCATCACCACCAGTTCCAGTTACCCACTATCTTTTCTATTAAATTACTTTGCAAGTGTTCAAAGCTAACAGAAATAACTAATTAGTTTCTCTGTGTCTTCTTGTAGTGCCATGTTCTGGCACATCTTATTTTTAAAAATATACTAATTTGGATTTGATTGTATTTTATTCCTTTTCACTTTCTTTCAAGAATACATAATTTGGATTTTTTTTAAGTCTGTTTTATATGGCTTCTATGCATATGTATTTTTTCCTCCCAAATGTTTCTGTTCTTTGGGGTGTTGTCTCACTTTGCTACCAAACTCAATAGGGGGGGTGCCATTTGTCTTTTTTTTTCAGTATTTACAGTCTTTTGTACTTATGATACCTTCTCCATGGGTACCAGTATTCTGCTCAACCCTTTTTGCTTTTTTATAGTATTTACTTGATCTGGTATGGTCTGTCCCTTGTTACCCTTTGTTGTATTTTCTTTCTTCTGGTTGTGTTCTTTTGTTGGATTTTGTTATCCTGAAACATATTTTGCCCAAATGTTAATATCTCTAGCTTCAGATTCTTCTTATTTTACCAGAAATTGTGGTACTAAGTTTCAGATTAGTAATGCATGTTTAAAATTACTTGATTTGTCAAACATTTTCTCCACGTGCTCAACAGATTGCTACAGTTTGGGTAGGAATAATTGACACGTTACACATTTTGATTTAGAATTCAACTATTCAGTAAATGTACCATACCTCTCAACTGTTCCTGATTTCATCTCAAAATGTTCGTCTGTTCCTCCTAACCCCTTCTAAAACTGGAATTTTTGGAGAAAAGGTGATGGATTGCTGTTACTACTTTTTCCTAGTGTTCCTGATTTGGAACATTATTTCTGTATTTTTCCCTGGTTCTGTAAGTAAGAGTTTGAGAACTGTGTTTCATATTTTGTGTGATCTTTGAAAATACTTACTTTTACATCTAGATTTTTACACTCTTTGCAAAAATGTCAACTCCGACCATACCGTAAGCTTGATATCTCTGCTGCTGCCTCACTAATAACAGTCAAGCTTTTCTTATCAGTACATTCTTTTTGTTGTCACTCAACGTGCTGATTTTCTTCAGTGGGTTTTAAACGGTAAGTTAATCCACAAAAAACTTCTTCTGCAAATTTCTTTGTTTTATGGAATCTGCTTAATCTCCAGAGAGTCACTACAAGGGAGGATTACCGTAACCTCCAGTTGTTATTTGCAACCTGATTTAGTTCCATTAGGCATGACCTGTTTTCACTTGAGACATGGTGGTATTCATGCTACAAGTAGTTGATCAACACTTCAGAGATAACACTGTGCTGGAGGATGCCATGAAGTACAATAGGTGAAAACAGTACATTTGGAAGAAGAATATAGAGAAATGACTCTTATGGAGTCTGAAAGCTGTTTGGATGATGTCTTTGCTGATAATGAGCTCCCTACAATGACTTTTGTGCAGTTAGACACTGTGCATCTCCCGTCCATAACCTCTTTTCCCCATACACTGTCTAGCTCCATCACTAGCTCCATCATTAGTAAGTTAAAAAAATGTTTCCATAGTTATTTCACACAGTGTTACCATTGTTTTTTCAAAATAAGATGCAATTGTTTTTCTTCTAACTATTATGAGTATAGTAGAGTCCTTTCACTGAGAGCATGGAGGTGGAAGGTAGGCCATATGACTCTCTTACATTGTGATTCTTGCAGTAATGCTTTTCTGATGGCCCTGCTCAACTAAACATTTGCTGGAATTATTACAGAAGATCCCTCTGATGTTCCTTTGTATGTGCTTCAGTTCTGGCCTCTTAATGATACTTAGAAACCTTACTTTTTCAGAGATGGCTAAAATGTGTATGGTCCCGTCTGGATTATAAAGTTGAAAGCCATATTGGAAATTTGAAAGATGAGAAAGCAGTTTTGAGCTCTTTATTGAGAATGAGACATTTAGTAGATATGTAGTAAGGTGTGTTGGCCACTTCCTTTCATATTTTATTTACTTAGTTTACTTATTTTGAAGAATGACATCATAAGGTCAGTGAGGGTATGATTATTTTTGCAGTCTGTGGAGAAGTAGGGCACTTGAAAGAGCATTGTGTTAACGCCTGTACAAGGTGTGGCATTTCTGCTAAATTTTAGGTGGTCTGTCCAGTAGTAATCAGGCCCTTGATGTGTAGACACAGTAAATCTGTAGTCAGTTTCTCTTTTGGTGCCTGAATTAGCCTATACCATTTGGTAATACATTGGCCTTGCCCATCCCATGGGTGATAATTGTATATTACGACTGAGAACAACTGGGATCATAACATGAATAATTTGAGGGTACACATGCTTGGGATAAAGCATTTAGGGAGCTGTCTCTATTAGTAGTACATGGGGCAATCCATAGATCCAAGCTGTAGTTGAATATGCACAGGGAAGAGCTTTGTTTTATGTGGATGGGTGTCTGTTCTAGATCTGTGGTATCCTCTGCTAGATGTACCTGACCCTCCCATAACTTGGATACATGGCAATTCCTTTTAGAGTTAAATAAAATAAAGGATTCCGTCATTTTCTGTAGTCCTTCCAAAAATGGATGAAGTTATAGTTAATTATGTTTGTGAAGAGCTCTGAATAATCATTCTGGAGACCCAAGCCAAAATTAAGCTTTTGGCAAAACATCATCAAAATATTTTGGTAAACTACCTTTTCACCACAGTGGAATTTTTACTGAGTAATGCTGACTATTACTGGAATTGAGGTGTTACACTTGTCTTGCAGAATATGGATGCAGCTGATATATTCACTCCAAAGTTAGCAACGAGATCTTTTTGTTCTGGGTACTTTGTACACATGAGCATGCCACTTTTTAGAGAAAGCTGTCTCTTTTTCTTCTAATTATTTTTACATTTGGTGCAAGTACAGTGACATTCTATTATACATTTGCATTTAATCTGTCAGTACATAGCCTTACTTATGGGAGTAATCTAATGATTCAGTCAGAAGTGACACTCTGCAATTATTTTTCACTGTACACTGCAGCTGATGTACCTGACTTATGAATTTGTTTTAGAATCTTTACACATTTAAGAGATTTTGATTTTGTGTGTGTGTGTGTGTATATATATTTTCTATTACAGTCATGCATACATGCACAGGCAAAATCAGGCATAGAGATGGATGGATGATCTATAAGCGTGTACTGCCTATTGAAAACCACCGTTATTACCATACACATGTCTTAGTTTTTTCCTTTACTTTGTTTCATTTTGCTTCTAAAGCTGTTGACAACACTGTGTGGGTGTAATATGTCTTCATATACAGACACTGGATGGCATTCCGTTTTGCCCTGACAAGTAATGTAGATGTTGACATTTTTGTTTGTTTCTCCTTGACTCTTGTGTATGTTTAACCAGTGATGCTGCTGTCCCTTTGTATTGCAAACCAATGCACAGAATCAATCAAAATTAATTAACAAGGATGTGTGCAACAGCACTGTGATGAAGTTAAAATGCACATTATTACTATCCGTGTAATCACAGAAAATCAAATCTGTAACAAAAATAATGGGTGGAAATGTGCCATTCATTAAGGGGAATGCAGTTGACATAAACCAATCTTTTATAAATCATGCAGGCATACTGGCATTCTTTATTTCTCCACACCAAAATTCAACTAGACTGTATGGTAATTTGTAAGTATAATTTGTTTAGAAGTCTGTTGTATTGGTTTCAACCAGTAAATGTTTAGTCACAAAGTACATTGCAGGTAAACAATAGTTTTTAGACAATTCTGTACAACTTTCTTGCATATCAGACTATATGTCCATACAGTCACCGTTGCAGTATTCATAATGTAGAGATTCCCTGCCATGGAAGGCTGTCATCTGGCCAGTCTACCAAAGCCTACTATTGCTTTAAGGTACGCTGAATGTCCCCTAAATGCTCCTCGTGTAGTTTAGGTATACTATCCTCAGAACCTCTTTGCTGCTAGTCCGAACACTGTTTTTAACCATCAGTCTGTTTTCCTCCATCTGTTTTCTGCTGGGTATTTTTTTCTGTATGTTTATATTCTGATCATTACTCCTGTTTGCTGAAGTCCTTACCATTACAGATATGTACTCAGTTGGGGTTTTTCTTTTTCTTGAATTTTTTGTGCTGTTTGGTGGATTAATGTCATCCAGGAAGGGTAAATGCCAGTATAGGAGACAAATTCCCCATAAAGACCACCATGATAAGTGCCTTTTTTTGCCTAGGAGCTTCTCGCGACCATACGTCTTGTTCAGTTTATCAGGCCTGTAAACCCTTAGTTGTATGCTTTCTTCCCTTTCATTGTATCTTGAGAACCAATGTCTTAAGCTTCGTACTAAGATAATATGGATGGACCTTCCTGCCCCAATGGTCAGCTATCAGGGAGGAAGGTGAAAAAGGTAAGACCAGAATCTTCCTCTGTCCAGCCTCTGCCGGGTGTTTCTCCCAAGGTTCTTACAAACCTGGAGGCTCGCCTGGCTGTGTTGTCAGATTTCTCTGCCATGTCTGGGATGGAGGCTGGTGAGGATCTGGCAGGCAGCATGTCCGAGGCTTTGCAGGTGTCCGATTCAGGGGAAAACCACAATTAATTGCTTCCAAGGAGTCTAGGGTGTTCTGTAAGTTGTTCTGTAATAGAAACTTCTTTCCTACGTTGTGGAATCCCATCCTGAGTCAGAACTTTTTCAGATGATCTTCGTGTTTCACTGTTGCAGTCATCACCTGTGGGTTATCCCTGCTGTGGTAGCCCTCGGCCATCCCGAATACCAGAGACAGTGTTTTTCTGCATTGGCTGCTGTTGCTTGTTGACTGACATCAGGTTGTCAGTGCTATAAAGGAAGGCAGCCGATGCCATTACATCAGTCTTTCTTGCTGTGGAACCTGTAGCAGAAGCAGTTTGCAAGTGTGCCAGTCGATCACTACCAGAGTTCGAATTACAGTTGAAAACGTTTAAAGCGAAGTACCTCATTGGGGATCCTTTTTCTTGCACTAACCGATGTCCAAAATAGTTGATTCTCGCCTGTGTAAAGCAGATCCCACACAGAGACTTCCATTCATACTGCATCACTTGTTTAGGCCCAGACCACAACATCCCCCGTTGCCAGTTCTGTGTCCTCTTTAATGCGAGAACCATTCATCAGAGAGCTGTTATTGCAGACTGGTATTTTCATCTTCCCTCTTTGCATTCAAAAATGGCGTCAGCCAACAATCTGTAGACAAAAAATGGAGATAAAGATAGACAGATCACACAAGGCTAACCCTTCCGACGATGCTACCGCTAAGCAGCAGGTCATCAGTTCTCAGAAATTCAGTGAGGCACTTTCTCAGCCCCTGATGCCCTATACGATATCTATGCAGGCCTCTACCAAGACCCTTTTGGAGTCCGATATGCTTAAGAAGTCTTATTTGTCTTCCGAGCCTTTGGTTGTCTCTGCCTCGGTTGGGTCCAGAGCCACGACACGGGCACCTGCTTCTGATCAGGCCTTTTGCACTACTGATTGTAGACAAAACATAACTTCTCATCCGCCTACTGTTTCTCTCAGACCAATGGATACTCTTAGGCCTAAAAGCCAGGCCACTCCTAGAAAGTCTACCTCTGGCCACCATATTACTCGTGCTCCACCACCCCAAGCCCAAATGCGTAAGATGGCGCGGATTTTATCCCCCTTATCAGGGGTAGTCAGGCCACAACTTCTAAAAGGAAAAGACACCCTTTTCCTGAAGTAATGACAGAGCAGGATTCTGAGGAATCTGATTATTCAGATTTTGAAGAGGAACAACAACCTCTGCTTATGAGGATTCAGATGCAGAGGAATCCATTCCTGCCTCCCCACCAGAAGACCTTTCCTTTGGGGAAACACTTCACACCCTTAGCAGTGGCAGCTGGTGACTTCAAATTAAAGGGGAGGCTGCAGGAGACAGCTGAATGGGTGGGGCCAATGGGAAGGGGTGTGACCAACTAGAAAGAGGTGGAGCTATGCTAAAAACCACAGCAACTGGAACTTTAAATATGCTGCCCTGAGTGCCAAACCATCATTACGAAAGTCCAGTCTGCCCTGAGTGCCAACCATCATTACGAGAGTCCAGTCAAGACAAAATGAAGTGTAGAAGAAAAAAATATTTAAATGCATTGGCTACATGACAGCTTACTTAATATTAGATGGAAACAAAAAGTTTGTGAGGCATGAAAAAATAAATTACTTTTTAAATACATTACTGGAATGCCAGTCAAAATCAAATATAAAAAAAAAACAAGTAGCACTCCACTCAAACCACTTCTTGCACTGCAGTTCTAATTATATTTTATATTCAGCTTTATAAAAGTACCAAGTAACATGCTGAAAGTAGCTGATAACCCCACTTGTAAAAATGTTTCTTATCCAAAAAAGACCTACTGCCTGACAACAACTATCTACTTGTTTCATGGGGAAGACATGATCAAAGTAAAAAATGAACAGCAAGCTAAAGATAAATTGCTTAAAGGATTACTGCACAGGTTATGGACCACACATGATAGGCATTCTGTTTAGTTTATGGGTAAAGCCTGCAAAGATGACTGCAAGTCTTCAACAAATGTAATGAGCTTCTGAAAATACTGTAATCCTGTCCTTTATTACAAATACTGTTGTATGAATTTCAATACCCAAGAGGCTTATACGTTATCTAGTTATGTAAATATTGTTTGCATGGCAGCAACAAAAAGGCTTTCAATGTTGGTAATTCTTTAACAGTATGCTTATTAAAGCTTACTTGCATCTTATTTGCATCTTACAATCTTCAACAAGCTTACCTGATGGTCATTAAAGCATTGCTACTTAAACACAGAGAAAGAGGGCACTGCGATGTATGCATTTTCTGAATAATAAGCATAAATAACAGTATAAAAATATGACAGAAAACCAGAACATTCTGCAAAATCAAGGACAGATGAAAAGCCACTGTAGTACTTGTGTCTACCTTGGATGGGGGGGCTACTCTGCACACGCATAACTGCTCATTGCCTTGCTTGGACACATCCAGAGTCATTACATGGGGGAGTGGGTTGCAACAAGTATGTTACAGTTTGATACGTCTCTGGCTGACGGTGATGGCTCTGACATTCATACCTTTCAACCTCAGAGCAAGAAATCTGGACAAAGCCATACATAGAAGTGGGACAAAGGCCCAAAAATAAGGACACTTTTTTTTAAAATATTGCTCTTAAAACTTAGGTAATCGAATAGTAGTAGGTCTTGCATTAGTATGAATTTTTTGAAGGGTATGAAATCTGAAACTCAAATGTCTGCCATTATTTTCTAAC
>NC_056725.1:1896256633-1896386633 GCF_019279795.1 Protopterus annectens
TCTTATTCCTAAGGTACTGATCAAGATAAGGGAGGAGAGACCGAAGGCCATCCTCATTGCTCCAGATTGGCCAATTGGCCCAGGAAGCATTGGTACCACTTACTGCACAGCCTGACATCACAGCCTACCAGGCAGCTTCCCCTGAACTCGGACCTCTTGACTCAGGTGGAGTGGGGGTGGGGTGGGGTGCTGCACCTAGACTTGCAGACTCAAACTGTCAGCATGACTAATACTCAAAAAAGCAAACCGGTCCTAGACATCATCACAGAATCCAGAAGGCCCAGCACCAGAAAATCTTATGCAGGGAAATGGAAAAGATTCTGCTCCTGGAGCCGGTCCAAAGGGGGCAGTCCCTCTCAACCTTCCATCCCTCTTATCCTGCGCTATCTAGCAGAGTTACTCAGTAGTGGCCTCTCCTTCTCTTCTATTAAAATCCATGCCTGAGCCATTTCAGCTCATTTCAATACAGACCAGCCCCTGTTTCCACATCCTTTGATTAAACTATTCCTCAGAGGGGCTTTTAATTTCAGACCACCCAGAAGGCCACCCATGCCAGCCTGGGACCTGAATTTAGTTTTGGAAAAACTAACCTTAGCACCCTTTGAACCTGCTGCTTCAGTAGAACTGAAATACCTCTCCTGGAAGACTGCTTTCCTACTAGCTGTCACCTCAGCCAGAAGGGTTTCAGAACTTCATGCACTGATGGCCATTGAGCCATTCATCATTTTCCATGCAGAGAGGGTCTCCCTGAGGACTAACCTCTCTTTCATGCCCAAGGTGGTATCTAATGTGACTGTCAACCAGGCCATACATCTACCTACCTTATTCCCTAACCCTCAAAGCAAGGGGGAAAGAATTTTGCACTCACCAGATGTGCACAGATGGTGCATACTGTCTGGACTGCACTAAACCCTTAAGGAAAATGGACCAACTTCTTGTCAGATTTGCCCCAGGGGCAGAGGGGAAATCCATTTGGAAATGGTTTGTTTGGAAATGGGCATCACACTGTATCCATTTTTGCTACAGTTTACATGGGGAAACCAATCCCCAAGTCTATTTGTACCCATTCCATGAAGGCAGCTTCCACTTCCACAGCATTCCTCAGAGAACTTCCCACCAGGGACATCTTGAAAGCTGCCACCTCGACTTCTGTCCATACCCTTGTAAAGCATTACCACCTACCTCTTTTCTCTTTTCTAAGGCTAGGGCAGGGTTTGCCTCTGTAGCTCTGCATGGCATGCTTACCTATGCTTAGGTCTTTAACTAATCCTTCAACCCCTCTCCTCTCCTCAGCTTTGGAAATCCTCCCACAGGTGATGACTGCAACATTGAAACACGAAGAACATAGTACAGTTGTGTACACTTACCATAAATGTAGATGTTCAAGTGTATTCACTGTTTTAGTCCATCTTTTCCCCCTTATGTCCTCTTTCCTTAGGGAGATATAAGCTTTTTATGGCAGCTTTTAGCTACCAGGACCACTTTACCATATTTTTTTGGGCTTCTGACTGATTAGGGCAAGAAAAACTGATGTAATGGCATTGGCTGCCTTGCTTTATAGCACTGAAGACCTAATGCCAGTCAACAAGCAACAAGCAGCTGACGCAGAAAAACATTGACTCTGGTATTCGGGCCAGCCGAGGGCTACCACAGCAGGGATAACCCACAGATGATGGCTGCAACAGCGAATACACTCTTAACATCTACACAGCTGTACTTTCTCTGGGGTGGACGTTCCCTTAAAGAAACCGCAAACTAAACATGTTTCTTCTGTTCCTAGGGATCCACAAAGTGAGTTGCAGGCCTTTACTCAGGGGCCATTTAATGCTTTACTGTCATTAAGACCTCCTGAAGGAGTTTCAGTTCCTGCTCCTCCATGGTCCTCTTCTACACGTAAAAGGCCCAGGGAGTTGATTCTTCTTCTGAAGAGTTGGATTCTGAGGAAGAATCCCTTACTTATTCTACCCAGATTCCTTCTCCTTTAGACTACGGGTCTGAGGAGGAAGAATCTAATAGTCCAGATACTACTGAGGAAATTTCCTTTGGGGACACTATCTCTAGGATGATGGAATTTAAGTGGGATTGTGCCCAGGTTTCTGATGTCCATAAGAGGCACTATGAGTTACTGCAGATGGAATCTCCTAAACCTGCAGCTGTTATTCCTGTCTTGGCTGCTTTACTGGATGTTTTCTCCAATGCTTCTAAAGCACCAATTTCTCTGCCCCTGTGATTGAGGATTGTTCCTTTTTGTTTAAATGTACTGCTGCTGACCCCTCTGTGATGTCTATAGCCTCTGATAAGCTGTCTCGATTGCTTCTTTCTTCCTAGTTACTAGCTTCTGACAAGGCTGGCAGAACCATGGGCAGGCTGGGTAAGAAGGTATGTACTTCAGCTACCCTAGATTTTAGGACTATTAATTATCAGACTCGTATATCTAGGTATGTGTTGGCTGTTCTTTCTCAGGCTTGTCAGATTTTTTTCTGATCATCCAGACTCTGAGAGTAAATCTTCTGCTCTTTCCTTGCTAGGGACTTCCCCTTGTCATTCTATCAAATGTAGTTATGATGCAGAAGATGCCTCTTCTAGGGCTGCTGCTTTTGGTTCAGTACTGAGAAGGTATGTTTGGCTTAGGCTTCAACGTTTACCCAATGATGATAAGGCTAAGTTGATGGATGCTCATCTGGATAATAAACTTGTGTTTGGGAAGTGGCTGCTGGTGTGTTCAAGTCTCTTCAGGACAGGGGAAGGCCTTACAGGAGCTTAAACATGTCTTTCTCCTGCGCCTGAATTTCAGAGAAACTACCCTTCTAAGCCAGCCTTTGTTCATAGGCAATCTCGCCCTTCTACTAAAGATAAAAAGGGTGGTAAACAGGCTTCTCCTGCTAAAGCCACTCAGACTGCAGAGATTCATAATCCTTCCTTTCCTGACAAACCAGATGCTGTCTGACTGTCCACCTGTTCCCAGCCACATTCCTCCTTTTCTCTTTGTCTTTCTATTCCTATTTGGCTTCAAATCAGTCTGGATTCCTGGGTTCTGTAAATCCTTCATCAGGGCTACTTCATGGTGTGCATTTCCTGTCGTCCTCTTAAGGGCATTTCTCAACCTCCTCGGGAACAACTTCCTTTTTTCCCCCAGAGGTTCTTGGGAGATCTCATGTCTCAGGGTACTATTCAAGAGGTGCCTGTGTATCAAAGTGGGGGAGGGGTTTTATTCAAGAACGTTTCTAGTGCCCAGAAAAGAAGGTACTTGAAGACCAATTCTAGACCACTTTCATCCAAAACATTTTTTGAATGTGCCTTCATTTTGGATGTTGTCCCTTCATACCTGGTTTCCTCTCTTGCTCCCTCAGGCCTTTCTGGTGCCTTTGGATCTTAAGGATATGGCCATAGGAGTTTACCACTTCTTGTTGTAATACTGACCTAACTTGATACCACCACATTCCTGGTACCCCAAACCAGACTGCCTCTTATTAAACTTGATTTTTCTCTTTGGAAGGATGTGACCATCCTGCCCTGGACCCAGTGATGGAGCCTCTGAATAAGGGATGACAAACTAACCAAATGTACTTCCGATCCGATGACGTGTGGGCTGAAACACAAAAACAAGAGTTAGTCATTTACACCTTTACATAGCTTTTATTAGCATTGGACTTCCACCTGCCCAGCCTCTTAATGTCAGCCAGTGATGCCCCCATTGTGTGTGCATATGAAGCTTCTCTTGTTGTAACGTATATCTGTCTCTAAGCTGCACGACTTAAGCCCCTCCCCCAAAACTGCCCACACACAATACTGTGTAAGAGGATCACCTTGCTGATCACAAAAGAATGGACCATTTAACATACCCCTGTGTTTGTGGTACTCCAACATACTGTAGTTAACTTCTATTCCAAAACATTTTGGGGTAACCACTCTTACACATTGACTCTTTCTTTCTTAATCTGTTTTGGAAATGTCTTCCCCCAACACATTCTATTCCAAAACATTTTGGGGTAACCACTCTTACACATTGACTCTTTCTTTCTTTCTTATCTGTTTTGGAAATGTCTTCCCCCAACACATGTACATGCCAAAGGTAAAGCTGTCCACTGACTTATTCTTGTTCAGTTGAATCATTTCTGCCTTTAACTGCCCCACAACAAATAGCAGAAAAGCAGTCCTAAATAGTGCTACTTCATGTAAAGAAAAAGCAAAAAAAAAACAAAACTGGTAAATGGCAAGCCATAGTTTTGAGTAGTACTACTGGCCCTATGGGGTACATCTTGTGAAGAATCTTGGATGTTTGCCTCCCCCAGCCTTTTAAACACTAACCGTGCTTTAAATTAATTAGTTAAGTCGCTTAACCCCAAAGCCTGATGAAACCAGTTCAAGGCTGATAAAACTCCAACCTTTTTCTTTCATTACCAAAATGTCAGCCCTGATTTGGAGAGGTTGAATTGGGTATGCTGGTCCCCAGCCTCTGGATAATCTAATCTGCACAATTGCTGTATGCATTTATTATAACTTATCATTGCCCTTCCACTGAGGGCATTACACTCTAGCCACCATTCTCGTGTACCCATAAAATCCATAACTGATCTGGCACTCAATTTGGAATAGGTTTTGCATTTAGAGACTGCAACCAGATCTATGGCCACTATAAAAGAGAAAAAGGGGTCTGTTAATGAATTATCAGTGTCTGGTATCTATTTCTCGGGTCCTCCACTTTACCCATTAGAACTGGTACCCCTAGCTCATTTCAGATTTGATTAACGGTATCTGTAGCTCACTGATATTCCCCCATGTCTTTCTTCCCCACAAATAAAAAGTCATCCAAGTGATGAGCAATGTTGTCCTCCCCTAACCAAGCAAAAAGGTACTAAACCTTTCAAATGTAGCACTAGCAAACAAACAACCCATTGGCATGTATTTATCCGTGTAATATTGAACTTCAAAAACCAAGCCTAACCACCCCTGGTCTTAGTAGCAATGGATAAAAGTCTAAAAGTAGAATATATATCCACGTTTGCCATAAGGACCCCTCTCCCTTTCACTTTCGACTTCTAACCATTTCATCAATGAAGCATAAAGCACCAAAGCCCCTTCGCCATTTATGTAATCGTTCAAAGATTTCCCCTCTGGATATGACGGGTGATTATGGAGACAAAATTCACCTGGCCTCTTTTTGGGGACTATGCCTGTAAGTGAAACCTTGATTGCTGCTCTGGGTTGGCAAGGAAATGGGCCTGCCAGTTTACCCACTTCTAATACCTTATTTAGCTTGGCCTGTATCCAGGTGGTCTTTTGCAGATTTCCAGTTCTTTAACCATAACTCCTTTTTCTTACCTTTTGCTAGTATCCTGAACCCCGTGACAGACCCTTCCTATCACTAACAATGATGCTGCCTCTCTACCTGGATACTCCTTCAGCCACCAACTTAAAATGTCCCCTCTTACTGAAGTCTGAAGAAGGGTCCTCTGTACCCTTTAAAGGGATGTGGCATGCAAAAATTTATTCTGGAGGCCTGAGAGATGAAACATACCTTGGCCACGCAGTTTGTCTTCAGGATGCAATGCATTAATGCCTAACATTGTAATTGATTTCAGTAATGGCCAGTTGTGTTAACTTAAGGAATTTTAAGTATACATACATACATATAAATATAAAGCTATCTAATGTATACATACATATATAAACATATATACAGAAAAATACATATGTGTATATGGATTCATGTCAGTACATCGACATTTCAAAATAATGAAAGTCACTATTTCGAAACGAAAGCATCGACAGTACATGTATACGAAAGTACAGTGCTAACATGGGTCCTGCAAGGGGGAAGTATACTGTACCCATGCTAAACTCTGCAATATCATATCCTTTACTTCCCCCTTGCAGGACCCATGTTAGCACTGTACTTTCGTATACATGTACTGTCGATGTTTTCAACTGTCGATGCTTTCGTTTCGAAATAGTGACTTTCGTTATTTTGAAATGTCGATGTACTGACATGAATCCGTGTATATATACATATATTACACACACATTATATACACACACCATACTCATACCTATATCTAAAGACATATTGCAAAAATATAATACATATACACATAAGCGTGCATATACCCATATATACATCTACGTACCTTTACACACACACATACATATGTATATATCTATACACATACATAAGTACACACATACATATTTACACATGTATACAAACACACACACACATATATATGCTTACACACATACATGCACTTTTATATAAATAGATTATAGATTAGTACTAAGCTTACTGCTCTTGTGAGCCATTTTAAGCCTAACCAATTACCCCTTATGAGATTCAAACCTTGCACCTTGTGTTTGTAAGGCAAACACCTTAACCATTAGGCCACTTTCCCAACCCCCTAAATGCTACTTGTACTTGGATATTAGACACAGCATTTGGGTTATTCCATTGTTAAAATCTGAAAAATGATTTTAAAAATGTTAAGTTTTCATTCCCTTCTGAAAGCCTGTTTGGTTTATTAAACTGCTGTAAGTTTCTACCTTTTTAGAAGTATAAATTGTATCTTTAGAGCATACACACACACCTGCACTGCCTATCACATACATAATTAGATCTAACAACCTGTGCCTCCCAAGTTGCTAGGATTGCAAATGCACGCCGCTGCACCCGGCTGTATTTTTAGATTACTGCATTTTGCTAAAACATGATTTAATATTAATTATTATTACCATTATCAACCTCCTCCTCATCACCACTTGATATAACATTCCAAAATTAGAGCTTTGGTTTCCATCTGCTGACCTGCAAGATCTGGCCACAACTGAGCAGAACTGTGTTTGTCTACTAATCTGCTGCCATACACACTGAAGTGTCATTTATTTGTTTTAACCACTTTGTTTGGTGCCATCATCATCTGGTTGCTAATAAGGTGAGGGAAGGTCATCATAGTGTATATGGCCGTGACCCACTCTTCCTGAAGATCTCCAAATAGATATTTGCAGAATAATGCAGAAAGATCTGAAAATGCTGGCAATCTATCTTAACACACTGTTACTGAGTAGCAGTTTACTACACAACAAGCTAAACCATTTAACCAGTATGACTCAACCTACATGACCACCATGTAAATTACCACACTCGACACCTCAAGTGAATTCTAGTGACTTTTAATATCCAGTCAGTAATGCCAGATATAAGTGCTTCTTACTTTATTACTAAGAAAATGCACACTGTCATAGAAACTGCGGTCCTCTAACAAATTTTTAAGTGAATTTCACTAATACTTACAAATTTATTTGGTTTTGACCAGAATTCTTAAACCAAGAAGTTGAAAGGAATGCTGCGACCTCTACCTAATGACACGGAGGACCTTCGATCACATTAGAGTATTATTTTTATTATTAATTAGATTGGAGTATTATGTTTAATTTTATTCTTTTATTATTTTGTTTATTTTTTTTTTTATTATTATATGGTTATTAACATATTCACATGCCTCCAGATTTCTAAGTAAATCTGGGTTACTCAAAATTACCATTTACCTCTTTCTACCTGACTAAGCTTTCTTGTTTGTATTGCTGAATTCTTGCCACCCGACTGATGTGGATATCTAAAGGCAAGACAGTGTAATTGCTCATCTATCAACTTACAAGAATATGTGAGCTAACAAAATGTTAAAAGTTTTAGAACTGAAGGCCTTTACAGTGCCCCAAAATTAACAAGGTAAAGCCTCCCAAGAATTTAGTGGAATGCCATAAGAGCATAGTGCTAGCAGATCTGCTTTGTCTCCACCAAACCTGCCCCTATAACGCCTAATTACACTGCAGGAAGTGTGGGTTGCTTCCAGCAACTACAAGCTAGTTTTTCTGCTCATGCAGAAAACTTTTACAGCTATGGGTTAATATCCTACCTTGAATTAGCAGCTAAAATGAAACTTTTGCCCATTTAGAAATCCCCTTTCTTAAACAGGAATATGCTTTAAACATGTTTTCTGTTCCACCAAGCCACTTTACAGAGATAAATAAAATCATAACTAAATATTACCAGCAAAGTTTTGCCCTCATATGAAATATACCAACCTTTCCTGAAGAAATTCTGTGCACTGACCCATTACCTTCCCCCACCTTTCTACCCCCTTTGTTTTCTTCCTTAAAGAAATTAACACCACTAAAACTGAAATGGTTACAATATTCTGCTACCTAGCCACAGAATTCCAGCCATCCAACTGCTGTTTTCTCCACCAAGGTTTAGAAATGTGTTACTTAGCAGGTAAAATAAATAAATAGACAACAAATAAATCCACAGGGTTATCAAATAAGTATGGGCTTTTGTAGTCCAGAACAAAAGAGTTTCCACTTTTTGCCAAACCTTTCTAACCACAATTACCCATTGTATTAGTTTACCAACCTGCGAAAATGGCTGTAAATTCCATAAGACCTAGATTAAGTTTAATGACCCAACCAGCTGAATTATTATTATTAGGATCCACGGTGGTGCAGTGGTAGCATTATTGCCTCACAGCAAGAGGTTCTCCTGTTAGATTCTCGGCTGGAGTGCGGGGAGTGCCTTCTGTGTGGAGTCTGCATGTCCTCCCCGTGGTTGAATGGGCGTTCGAAAGACATGCTTAAATCTAAATCGGCGTGCCTTTGTTGAAGGTTGGACGTCGAGCTGGCACCTCAGCGTTCGTGAAAATCTACTGCCAATCATTAGCGGACCGAAGTTCCGCTGTGGCGACCCCTAACCGGGAAAGACACAATCAAACAAACAAACATTATTTTCTAAGAAATTAAACAGACATTATTTACTTGCATTAAGCACACCAAGTTAGTGAACCAAACATGATTTATGTTATATTCAGCATATAAGCAGACACAAATTCACTAGTTTTGCCATGTAATTCTTCACTGACCCCAGCCATCCAATTATTGCAGGCCACAACTATTGTGTGCTAAATTGCTAAGAAAAACAATTTCAGCTTTTGCTAAAACCTTTTGTTTCTCATCCCTAAACCCCAGGCCACACGTAGGCCTGTGTGTCTTTGTTTCATGCTTTAAGTGAGCCTTAATCCCATAGCATTCCCTACTTTGAAAGTATTAATTTAAACCTATTCTGTCATTTTAAATATAGTCTGATACCTTCAAGTACATATTTTACCTTCTAGCCTGTTTGTAACCTAATCTCCAGGCATTTCAAAAATAAAAACTGATTTAAATTACAAGATTACTCAAACTTAAACCATTACATCACATACTTACTTAAAAAAATCTGCCTACATGCACTTAAACCAAAATGTCTTTAAACTTCAACAATAACATGACTAGCCTTTTCTCTGATACAAAACATCAAAGGCCCCCAACCTGGACTCTCATACAGAATTTAAAAAGTCCCCTACCTTGTTCAGTTAGATCACCCACATTGTTCAAACTGGGAAAGCTACTAAGGAAGAGATCCAAAAGCTGCCAAGGTAGAGATTAAAAAGACTGATCTGCTTTGTTCCCAGTCTTTTCAATCCCCTGCAACAACAGCCCAACCCACCTTAACCCTCCTGACTTATCCTGTCCCTACTTGCCCCCCCCCCTGAAACCTGAGTCCGTGCTGACCTGCTTCTGACAAATGACTGCTTGCTAGATGTTTCTTGGAAGAAGATGATGTTTCTTTATGCATTCTCTCCCCTTTTTCTCATTCCTAGAGTCCTGTTCAAGATTCAACAGGATGCTCCCAAAATCTTGTTGGTTACTCCCTTTTGGCTGTGACAGCACTGGTTCCCTCTACTTCTGCATCTAGCCAAGGGGAGTCATCGCAAGTTACCTCACAGGGTAGATCTACTCGCACAAAACAATGGACCTCTCTTCCATCCCCATCTGGCCACGCTTCAACTGACACTGTGGATGATAGGGTTTTGATTCCTCATAGACTCCTTTTTTCTGAGGACGTGCTGCAGGTCCGACAGGAGGCCAGAAAACCTACTACTAGGAAAGCCTGCTTGTCTAAATGGAAGAGGTTTTCTATTTGGTGTCTTTCTCATGACCTGGACCCACTTACTGTAGATGTTCCTCTCTTATTTGTGTGGGTTGCTCAATGCTCATTTGACCTTTTATTCTATTAAGGCCCACTTATCAGCTCTTTCTGCTTGTCTTCCTTTAACTCCTCTGTTAGCTTCTAGATTTGAGGCTGAGCAAATTTATTAAAGGTGTCTTTAATATTAGACCTCCCAGAAAGCCTTTTCCTCCTCCCTGGGATTGTGATTTAATTCTGGAGAAGTTGACTTGGACTGCTTTTGAGCCTGCTGTTTCAGCTTCCTTGCAACATTGTTCTTGGAAGATGGTTCTTTTGTTAGCTCTTACTTCTGCCAGATAGGTGTCCGAGTTGCAAGCCCTTGGCTTATCCGCCTTTTTTGGTATTCTATGAGGACAGTGTGTCCTTGCGTACTAATCCTTCTTTTATGCCCAAAGTGGTTAATGAGCTGTCACTTAATCAATCTATTATTAATTTGCCTACTTCTTCCCCCCTCACTGCAGTCTGACAGTGAGAGGGTGTTGCATACCTTAAGACGTGCATTGATAGCTCAGATTTTATTTGGATAAGGCTAAAGCTGTCCTTAAATCTGATCAGTTGTTTGTCTCCTTTGATTCTAGGTCTTTAGGATTGGCTGTTTCCAAGCCAACTATTTTTTTTTTTCTACTTGGATGTCAATGGCTATTTCTTTTTGTTACACTTTTCATGGCGAGAGCCTTCCTTCTTCTATAAAGGCTCATTGTACTAGAGCCTTTCTTCTTCTATAAAGGCTCATTCTACTAGAGCTGTGGCTTCTTCTGGTGCTTTTTTCAAGGGCTCAGACACTAATTTTATTCTTGAAGCAGCTGCCTGGACTTCTATGCATACTTCTACCAAACACTACAAGCTTGGATGGTATCTCCAGAGCTAGAGTTGGTTTTGCTAATGCCATTCTTCATGGCTTCTGAGTGGGTTCGACTGCTGCTTCCTCCTCCCAAGTTTCTTCTCGAGCTTTGGCACTCTGCTGTAAGTTACGAATACTGCAGCGGTGAATGTGTCCTTTCCTTAACTGCATTATTCACTTCTTCCCTTCATCCCCCTAGTGTTTCTTCCTTCCTGGATGTGCAGGTTCGCATTGCACCAGTAGGAACAGCACTAAGGAAAACCAATCCGTTCTGAGGATGGTACACCTGAACATAACCTTTATGCTCTGCGCTACGGGAGGAGCTTTTAGGTAATGTTCAGTGTACCTTAAAGCAATGGTAGGCTTTGGTAGACTGGTTAGATGACGGGCTTCCATGGCAGGGAATCCCATAAGTTGAGTACCGCAGTGGTGAAGACAAGGATGTCTACCGTTATGGTACGATTTTACACAACTGTACTTTTTCTGTAGTAAGGATTATTATTATGATACTTATCTTCCATGAAATTTGTTTTAAAATACATATGCTTATCAATAAGGTTTTTGTTCATTGCAATAATGATTTTAGTTAAGCTGTAGGTAAGTTCTCACAAGCAGAGCAACACTCTGTTGTCTTTTGTCTGCATTAATACTGAATTTTAACCGTGTCAAAGCTAGTTGACATTTTGGTGGAGTATGGTACTTCACGTTTGCATTATCCATCCTTATGGGGAGTGAATGTAACTGTTGGGGTCAAAGTAGATATCCTCACTGGCCTGTACTTAGTTAATATTTAATTTAAAATTGGTCCGACTCATTCCACCAACCTAGTTGAGAAAGAGAGGGCTGTGGATAGCACTGAATGTTAAATGTACAACGACTGTCTTTATGCTCACATTTCAAGTTTGCACAGAATGTAACAAGTGTGAAAGCAATTACTTTGAAATGTTTCTGCTTTGCTTTATTTGCTAGATATTGGCTATTAGGCTGTCTGGATCAGTATAAAAACAGGCATGTTTTTAGTGTCATGCAGTTTGCATTCTGCTTTAATATGAGAGAGAAAGAGAGGAGAAAAGCCTCGAATGAGCACTTTTGTTTTATGATGACATTTACAGTATTAAAGCCAAAACATACAGAGCATGCTGTCCTTTTTACAGTGACTGATCCAAGGCGATGCTCATTACCTTTAGTGTAAACCTATTGTGTAGAATACAAAGGAGTTTACTGCTGACATTTGTTGCAATTAATTATTTACCGATCCCTTGTACTGAAAACTGTTAACCCTGTCAGGCATGCAAGCTCAGTTTCACTGCTACAAAACATTTGTAATTACTCTCTATTCTTTTCTTTTTGTTGTGTGTTTTTTATTTTTAGGCTATCATACAAGGAAAACCCTTGGGAAATGTCACACAGCAGACATCTGTAGTGGCATAGAGTACATGCTCACCAAAAGTGATGCTTCAAGGGCTCTAGTACTACTATTTTATCATGCTTTTATGATTATGCATAAGTGAAGTTACGTCTATTAGCATCACAAGTTAATATTTTATATAATATCTACAGTCTTGCCAGCTTGCACAGAATTCTCAGATTTCTGTACTAGCAGCTGACAGTTTAGTAAATCTGGTTGTTGGCTGGGATCAATATCCTTTTATTAAAAACGCAAGTATTTGTACATTCGGAGACAAAAGGCCCTATTTGGAAAGCTAGCTAGGCATGTTGCATCATGAAAATGGATGTGCCCTTTGTCTCTGAAGCTGTTCTCAAACAGAATGCATGACTTCACCTTTTGATTTCGAATAGCTGTTGATATGCTGAAGAAAGCAGGCCTGTAAGTCCAAGTTATAGTCCTATTCAGAGTGTAGCTAGCACTGTAAGCAAAGAAAATGTGTTCTAAAGTAGAAGGTAATACTGTGGTGTAACATGACTTTTGTATAACTGTAAAGGAAAATAGCATAGCAGATGTAACACTGCACTTGTTTGTCATGACTGTCAAACATTTACACTTTAGCTGTAGTGGATTTCAGTACAACAATATTATTCATAATGGTAATCGTACACTTTTAAGAATATTATTAAATATTGCAGATGTAATGTATCTCTGCTGCTGTTGCCTTTTGGTCCAGGTTATGGCTGAAAAAGGTCATTTGGATAGCCCAGATTTCCAGTTAACATACTAAATGAATGAGTAAATAGTTTGCCTTCTTATATTGCAGGAAAATGCCATTACAGTGAAAGGGAGTGCCCCAGGTAGTAGGAGTAGCAATGAAAGATAGCGCCTCATTTAGTAGGAGCAGCAGCAGGGTGACATTTACAAGCAATCTGACCTGAAAGTCTTAAACAGATTGAGTACTTGGGAGTTTGTGTAGGCATCACAGAAGAGAGCCCTTGGGAGTTGTGTAGGGCATCACAGAAGAGTGACCATCATTCTGAAAGGGACTCTGACAGTTGCATAGACATATTATAAATGTAACTGCTGAAAATGCGTCTTCTCATCCAGTAAACAAATATAAAATAAATAAAAATATTTCTGAAGCTTTTAACTCAACATCAGAAATGCTGATAAAAAAGTACAGGAAGTACTGGAGTGAATTAGTATAGTAGAATTAGAAAGTAGAAGACTGAATGCTGTAATTAAATCAAAAGGTGCTTCAACAAAGTATTAGGTTAAGGGTATTAAGGGTACGTATGCAACCAGCTTATTGTACATTTTTTTCATTTTTTATATTTTTTCCCCTAACAGATTTGTTTGTTTTTTCAATTAAATTGTACAGGTTATAGGTCACATTTAAAGGTAGGAAAAGTTTTGAAATGATTTATTGTGGTCTTATTTTTTTGTATCACAAAAACCTGGCATTCTAACAGGGGTGTGTACACTTTTTTTATAGTCATTGTAATGACCATCGTATCCAGGAAGGTAATAACTGAAACCAAGTGCTTCCAGAGAATTTATAGTTGGGTGGATTTTCTTGAATGCCTATTGGAATTTCTTGAGGATCACTGTACAGTTAGTCCAAGTTATGAGTAATTCATGAATAAAATGGAAATAAAACAAGGTGGTATGTGCAGTGATATGATGGTTTCTGTTAAAGTGGATATTTACTGTCAGAATGAATTCTGTCAGTTGTACAACTTAATCTGAGATAGCATCATGTCCTACCCTCTCAAGTAGTTAAAATGGGAAAAAGTACAGTTGTATAAGTAATGTTAAAATAACAGTAAATGTTCAAACGATTACTGCTGCAGTAGACTTAGTTGTATGGGTCCTGCTAAGGATATAACAGCCAGCCAGCTTCCAAGCGTCAGAGCACTTTCCACACTTCCAAAGTGTCAGGCAACCCAAGTGGAGATGGCGAAAAGACAAGCTTGGGCACCGAGCTCTTCAGAGATTTCCTGTCAACAGAAAGAGAGAGGCTGCACCCTGAAAGGACAATGGTAAGAACAAAAAATAACCACACCTTCGCATTAACAACATGCCAAAAACCAAGGGTGGGGGGATGAATGGATGGAGCGGCTACTGCAACAATGAATATTCAGACATATACTGTTATAGTATAGCAATTACCAAGGACGTGGGTGTGGTATATTGAAGATTTACCCAAGGTTGGTGGGGTTTAATCTTGAGGGCAAAGCCCAGCTGATTAAACAAAGCCAACTGTGGGTAAATTTTCAGTGTACCATACCATGAAGTTGGTTATTGTTATACAATGACATTATTTAAGAAAACAATTATTGGTTCATAGGTTAGGTTCATAGGTTAGTACTAAGTTAACTTCCCTTACGAGACATTTTAAGCATAGCCAATTATCCCTTGTGAGACTCAAACCCTGCACCTTGTGTTTGTAGGGCAAACTCCTTAACCATTAGGCCACCCTCCCAACCCTTGAAATGTCTGTTTGATGACTCCATGGTGGTGTTCTGCTTTTGTTTGACATCCTGCTGCTTTTTTGATGTACTGCACATGATCATGGGACTTGGATTCCCATACTTGTGCAGTACATCAGTGCTTTGGAAAGGAAGCAACATAGAAAGGAAGATCTCATTTGCTCCTTTTTTAAATAATATTGAAATTTGGACACTTTAGAAGTACAAGAGAGAGAGAGGATGGAGAAAATATAAGGAAAATCAGGTATGTTTCTTTATTGAATAACGTACCTAATTTTCCTGGTATCTTCTCAGTGCTGTCTCTCTCTTGTACTGCCAGACTGGACTTCTAATTTTATTATTATTATTTTTTTTTTTTTATGGTGAAGAAAACAAAGTTCTAGCATATAGTAATGCATAAAGTCTTGGCGACTGGACTTTTTTTCCCCATTAGAATATGCTCGATTTACAGTGGGGCACACTGGTTGAGCTTGACTAGTTGTCATCCTCATTTTTGAATGTTAATAGCCAGTCACTGTATAATATGACTTGTACAACTGAACTATGTTCATGGTTTTTGTCACTGCTGCAGTAGCCTTAGCTATATGGGTAGATTACCCTAGTTTACTACATTTAAGAGGTGGAAGGAGAAGAGTCCAGGAACCCCTGAAAAATGGTCCTTGCAAAGACTGATCTAGACCTAGAGGAGGAATCGAGCTTCTAGCGCTTTATGAAGGTATGCATAGAGAGCCAAGTTGATTCTTCTAGAATAATTTTAGAATCCAACCCTTTCCAAAAAGTCATAAATGAAACTAAGGCCTTGGTGGAGTGGGCCTTACCTTGCCTGGAATAGTTTTGTTGTGGTGAGTATAACAAATGGTAATAGCCTTAGACAATCATTTTTAAATTTGTTTTTGACACATGCTGTCCCTCCATGTTGCCTTCAC
This sequence comes from Protopterus annectens, assembly GCF_019279795.1. Lineage (NCBI taxonomy): Eukaryota > Metazoa > Chordata > Ceratodontiformes > Protopteridae > Protopterus > Protopterus annectens. The sequence continues at coordinate 1,896,272,337 of NC_056725.1, forward strand.
AAGAAATGAACAATTGATCCGAAGATCAGAAAGATTTAGTTCTGTCAGGGTAGTACTTGAGCTATCAACAGACATCCAAGGTGTGGCATATCCTTTCTGCCTCATTTTTGGGTTCAGGAAAGAGAACTGGTAGATGGATAATTTGGCTTAAAGTAAACTCTGATACCACTGTAGGTATAAAACATTGATTAGTTTTCAAAGAAACCCTGTCCCCTGTAGAAAAATGAGGTAGGGTTGACTCACCATAATAGCTTGCAACTCAGATACTCTTCTAGCAGAGGTCAGAGTAATCAGGTAAAACTGTTTTCCTGTTAACATTATCAGCCAGGTTAGTTTGTTTAAATGGAAGTTTTTTCTTCAGTGATAGTCACCCTCAATGACTGGTGCCATTTTCAAACAGCCTTTTCATCCTTGTGAAGGGAGTTTTCTCTGCTACCTGACTGCTGTTCGCAATTTCCCAGTCAGCACATCCAACTAACCCTGCTTAACTGGGTCTCCCACCCCTTTGCAGCTTCCTCATGGTAAGAAATACAAGCATTCATCTCACCTGCAGGGAAACTGTTCATGTCATTAATCTTCCTGCTGTACTAGGCAAGTTTCTGCATGCATTAGGTTGCTATTATGTGCATTTTTCTTACCTCTAGGAACTGCCTACTCTTTAACTGCTCCACTGTCTTGAGGCACACACTAACTGTTTCTGCTGTGGTCTGGCAAGCTGCCTCAAGGTTTTCAGGGATCATTTCTGTTTACTCAACCTCTTTCCCCTTTCTTTTACAGCCCGAGTCCCATTGCTACTGTATTTTGAGTACATTTCCCTTCATCCTTTGCCGCCTACTTAGACTGCTTCTGCCCCTCCCCTGTGATCAACTTCCTCTCTGAAGTTACTTAGCCACCATCAACAACTGCCGTCATTTTCAAACAGCCTTTTCATCCTTATGAAGGGAATTTTCTGCTCCCCGAGTAAGTGTGCACGCCATTTAGGTGTTATAGGTAAAGCTGTTATTGTTAGGTCATTCTGTACTTTTTATTGTCTGTACACTGCTTTTGTTATACTGGGTTTTACAGGGTGCTTTAAACTGAGTTTTGGTATACATTTTTTGTGCTGCACAGCACTCTTACAATGTTGGTGATATATTCCAGGCTTAGGATACAAGTGAGCATACTACCAGCATACTTTTTCCATCCAAGTTTTCCAGTGCTATTTTTTTTCTGGTTGCTACTGTGCTAACTGCTTAAATAAAACTGTGTCATGTGGTCTGCCTCTTTCAGTTGCAGTTGTGAAGTTCTTTAACATCCAACTGTAACCACATGGTTAACCACATGTTTTTTTGCAACCAGTTCCAATTTTCACAACCACTGTTTAAAGCATTACCTGTATGTTTTTTCTGGGCATTACTATAACTGATGTACTGCTTTCTATGCAAGTATTTCTGGGGCTGGTCTCTATATATCTACTTTATTTACAGCAAATGTACTGAAGAGATGTTAACCGAAGAGAATAGTGCAGTTGCTATAGAGTGCATTTTGTAAGTGTTTTTACTTGCTGTACAGTGTTCTACTTACTGCTTCATGTCTACTTAAGCTGCTTTGTTTGTGGAGCTAATTTTACTTAATTTAATTGATATATATACTGTGCTGTTGTATTTTTATTCTTAAACTTGTATACACTCCCTTAAAGGGCTTACAGTAACCAATGTCTATTAATGGCATTTTGTAAAATGATTTACTGTATATATTGCCTCATTTCTGATACTTCTGCTGTACTAATCTATCTCCCTTCTCTTATAGCCTCCTACTTTCCTTTCTCACCCCCTAATCTTTGTTGTTGCTTCACTCCCTCAATGCCCTTTTTAGCGTCCCTGTCTAGTTCTGCTATTACTACACTGAGGCACTTCCTTAGTGGTCATTATCTTCTGTCCTACATCCCTCCTAATACCCCTGTCCTAAAATCTGTTTTCCTCTTACAGCTACTGTTCACAATTTTCCAGTGAGCACACCAGATTAACCCTGCTTAACTGGATCTCCCACCCCTTTGCACCTTCCCCGTGGCAAGAAATACAAGCATTCATCTCACCTACAGGGAAACTTAGTGTCATTAATCTTCCTGTTGTACTAGGCATGTTTCTGTAGTGAAGCACTTTAGTGCTTATTTGACTAGTGGCATGCTCACTAACTCAATCAAATAGTGTTGGACTCCCGTATCCTTTTCCCTGAAATTTCTCTTCCATTCTTCTCTCTGTTTAACAACTGCTAATATCAAGAGCTGCAAAACTATACAGAACTAATAAAGCAGCATGTGTTAGTTTGCTATTACATGCATTTTCCTTACCTCTAGGAACTGCCTACTCTTACCTGCTCCACTATCTTGAGTCTGGCAAGCTGCCTCAATGTTTCTGCCCACACCGTTCGCTCTCTCCTTGCTCAGGCTTACTCTGCTTCCCTACCCTACCCCCATTCCCATCCACATCAATTACATTTATAACTTCCACAGGCTCTTCCCTTTCCTGTCTAACTCCCAATCAATCACTCAGACACCTACATCAGTATACTCCCATTCACACCACCCTAATTATCTTCCTTCTTAATATTTTCCCTTCCTGAATCTTCCTCATTCTTCTCCGTAACTATAGTACCACAACCTTTTCATAACATTTACTATACATCAAAACCTTGTATTACCTTAATCTCCCTTATCTCCATTCTTCTTTTCCTGTTCCACACCATCTCCCTACATACTATATTCCACTCCCCAACTTCAACATATTCCACATCACCCATTGTACCTCACACTAATACCAATAGTTTCTCTGACGTCTCACCCTCTTTATTCAACTTCCATACTTGACACTTTACAAAAATTAGATCCTTTGTCATCATAATCAAACTAAAATTAATTTGTAACCCTCACCATAGGCCTCTCTTCATTACTCAACATCCCTCCATAATTACATGTCACTACCAGGCCCTCTCTCTATGTGCCGACATTCACCCCAAGCCTGGACCAATCAACTATTCTGCCCAAAACCTTTGTTCTAGTGCCAGGAACCTCTGCTTCACTACAATTAATGTATGTAGTGTCTGTAACAAAACCACTGAATTCCATGCCTGGCGCTCTTCACTTCTCCCCAGATTTTGTAACACTCACAGAGACCTGGCTAAATCCACATATTGCTAACACTGAAATAATCCCTCCAGGATATAATATACATAGAAATGACTGGCTACATAGACAAGGTGGAGGTGTCACGTTAATCTACCGTGACACTTTAGTTGTTACACCATATGATAAACCTATACCAACATTTGGAAACATGGAATTATTACTAGTTAACCTTGACATCAACAACAGAAAACAATTATGTATTGCTGTACTCTTTATTCCCCCAGGTCAAAACATGCCCACTTTGGAAGATCTACTATCCTGGACCACCCTCAATATATCAAATGAAACCATCATTCTTGGTGACACAAATATAAACTGGCAAACTCGTCTCTGTCTCCCCATTAAATAGTATTAACTTGCACATGTTTACTCAGCTCCTCTCTAACACTACTTGTAAGGTTAAAAAACAAATCGTCAACCCTAGACTGGATACTCGTCTCACCCCTTCAAAAATAAACTAAGGCAGGGACCCTACCCATTACCTTTTATTGACCATCTTCCTGCCTGTACCCATAGAACTAAACTTCAAATAGACAAACTACATTGTCTAAGAACAACTAAGAATCTTTCCCATTTCAATGAACAACTATTCTTAGTCTCTAAAAACCCACAACTGGTCCCCTACAAAATTTCTCTCACTGGATGAAGCAGTCAACTACTAGTCTTTTTAGATATTCTAGACAGTCTTGCCTCCATACGTACCAAAAGAGTAAAGACTAACCATACCCCATGGCTAACTAAACAAACCAAACTAAACAATTACTTACTTCCAGGGATAAAGCATGGAAGGAATGGCATAGAAATAGAACCCCACAACTTGAACTCAGATATAAACAACTCTGTAACAATGCCAAAAAGCAAGTCATCAATGATTAAAAAAGCTATTTCTCCACTAAACTCACTACCCTACAAAATAACCCCAAATTGTTCTGGAACTCTGCTTCCTCTGTCCTAAATCCTGATACTCAACACAACCCCTCCCCATCTCCTGACAAAGACTCTCAAGAAATTGCCCAAGCCCTCAATTCTCATTTTATTGATGCTATCCAAAAACTTGTTAATGATTTCTCTCTACAAACTAACAAAAGTATAATTGGCAACATAAATGACAATACACTCTCTAACCACTCCCTCCACATCAATTGCAATTCCAACAAAAAAACATCCATGTCTCTAAAACCATGCTTCCCCTCTTCTGATGGCCTCCCAGCTGAATACCTAAAACTTGGAGCAGATTTTATAGCTCTTCCAATTAGCATTCTCATTAACCGATCAATCTCTGAATCATATGTTCCACAGCTATGGAAAAACATTATTAATCCCCTTCACAGAGGCGGTAACACCAGTGATTTATCTAGCTACTAGCCCATCTCCATACTTTCACCCCTATCTAAAATTTTAGAAAAGTGTATTCATTCTCAATTGCTAAAACATCTCACAGACAGACAGTAACCTACTCTCAACCACCCAACATGGTTTTCGGCCAGCACAACAGCCTTACTGTCATTTACCAACACTGTATACAAAGCTCTTGATGCAGGCCTACTGACATCAGTGATCCTACTAGACCTATCGAAAGCTGTTGATACAGTGTCCCACTGAAAACTACTTTTACAACTTGAGACCATAAACTGCTCCCCACACACTCTATCCTGGTTCCATAACTATCTACACAACAGAAAACTATCTGTTAGATGGCAAAGTAAGCAATCCGATTACCTACTCAACAACACAAGTGTTCCCCAAGGGTCTGTTCTTGGGACCTTGTTTTTTAACATATTTATTAATAATCTCCATAAGACTTCCTGCAAAGTGCACTCATTCAATACGCGGATGATTTGACAATTACTTCATCTAACAACATCTCAGATCTCCTAAAGTTAACGGAAAATGCATTTACTTCCATCTAATACTGGCTTAACAAAGCTCAACTGCTACTTTAGTCTCAAAAAATCAAAACTTTTGTACTCTTTGCAACCAAACCTCTAACTCTAGACTTAAAATATTCTCTCAAAACAATACAGAAGTTGAAATTGTAAAAACAGCCAAACTACTTGGCATTACAATTGATGACAAGCTATCCTTTGAGAATCATATACTCAGCTCAATCAAAAAGACCCATTTTAAGCTTAGCAAACTCTCTATAAGCATAAACTCTATTTGGACAAGTCTACCAAGCTGAAACTAGCTTACTTCTACCCTCCCTCCTCTATGGTTGCCCCATTTTCATTAACCTACACACACTTCTCCTGAACAAACTGCAGTTGTGCTAATATAAAACAGCCAAGTTGGTCTCTAACATGCCAACTAGCACATAATTGCCTGGCCATTAAATCTGTGGTTTGAGTTCTGTCATTACCTGCATTACTCCCAACTTACTCTCGCCCACAAACTGCTAAATAATCCAAACTTCTGACCATCCCTTCAAGCTGTAATACAAACACACAGCCTACTCTGCATCTTAGGCCCTCTAACAAACAACTCTGAACCATAACTAAACCCAACAAAAGAGCTGGACAAAGTCTCTATTCCCATGCCATTGCCAAACTTTGGAATGCACTCCCTCTCTCTCTCACTCCACTAGACTCTCTAAAAACATTTAAATTTGCACTAAAAGAACAATATCTCCATAACCCTGTCTGTTCTTGTAGTCCTATGATTAAACCACTTTAAATGTTTTGGCCACTATACACTACAAATACTTTTACTAACTTAATATAGTTGCAATTTACACTGTCTGTCTTCGTATCCAGTCTCTCTTGCTTTCTTTATTTCTGTGGTTGAATAAACAGAATTGATTAAACAGTAGTCTTACTTATGAGAATATACCAACAGAATTACAAAAAATTTAACACACTGGGTTTATTTTCTTGTATTGTATACCTCTATAATATGTATTTGTCTTGTATGTCTACTTCAATTTGTATTATGTGAAAACTTTCTTGACTTTCAAATAAAGCTGATGTTATGTAAAATTGTCTGTGCTTGTATGGAGCTTTTCTTCCCGGACCCCCACTGAAAATGGGTCTTTGGGCCCAGTGGACTTTCACGGTCAACAAGTGTCAATAAATTAAATAATAATAATAATGCATGTTACTGTATTGCACTGTGAAGCTTTGTCTACATTTGCTTAACTGTTCACTGTATTCAACTTCAATTTTTTTTAATTACTTGTATTGTGGAGCTTTTCTCCCTCTGACTTCCTGAGCCTCCACTGAAAAAGGGCTTTTGCTCAGATGGACTATCTCGGTTAACATATGTCAAATAATAAGTGTTAACTTCTTTCGTGCAAAATTAAGACCCCAAGGAGGGCCCACCAGTTTTCTTTGAGGCCTGTTGTGTAAACCCCTTTCAAAAGTATTTTGAGCTGAGACTGCTTTGAAAGAGGAGGATCCATGGGCAGACATGCTGACTTGAACCTTGCTAGAAGAGTAAAAAAGGCCATAGGATAGTAACTCACAAAAATATTGGAAAACCAAAGAACAGCCAGCCCTGAATGGGTGCTGGTTATGCTGTTGGCACAAACTAGAAAGCCTTTTCCATTTGCTAATATATGATTTTATAGTAGCAGGTTTTCTTGTCTCTAATAGTACATTCTGTATGTCCTCCCTATAATCCAGCAGTTGACTATAGTTTTAATGTCAGCATGTATCAAATACCCGCTGTTCTTGTGTGAGGAGTTCCAGTCATTGAGGAAGCTTGTGGTAAGTGCCCCTGTCCTTTTCCAAAAGAAGGGAGAACCACAGTTGCTTGGGCCAAAAGGGAGTCACGGCAGTGACTGGGGGGGATTTGTTCTGAATCTTAAAAAGTTCCATGGATATTGGTGGAAAATCATACAGGAATATTCCTGTCAAAGGAAAAGAAAAGGCATCTCTCTAAAGGCATTCTTGCATAGAGTCCTTTAGCAGACTCTTGCCAGCTGATTTATAGAGCAGACAAAGGGTCTACTAGAGGAACTTCCCACAGATGGATCAAATCTTGGAAGACCCCTGATTTAGTTTATATTCATGAGGGTCTCCCCTTGTCCTGCTCATCTTCTGTGCCATACAGTTTTGCTATGATTGGACTTTAGGATCTGTAGAGTGACACTGTGCTGTGAAGGTACATCCCAAGATATTGTAGCTAGCTTGCAAAGGGGGGGGGGGGTACAACCTGGTTCCTTCTTTCGTGTTGATGTGCCACATGACTGTGGTGTTGTGTGTAACAAACTGAAGTGGTCCTGGGGACCAAAGATTATTCAGAGAGTTTAGTCACTTGATTAGTGTCTTTTATGTTAGTGTGATTTTGGCTGTTCTTGTTGTCCCATACAATTTGCACTTTTGGCCCTCTTGAAACTGCTCTCCAAGCAAAGTCTGAGGCATCTGTGGTGAATGACTGCTTTGCAATAGGAAGGGAGAAGGGGGACTTGGATTTAGGTATTCTTTGTCTCCACAAAATAATGGGGAATCGTAGAAGCTATGAGACCACAATCCTGAGGTATTCCCTCAAAGTGACTGAAGCCTGAGTGGAAAACTACAGAAAGGGATCTAGATATAGATCTATTTGTCCTGTAGAAGAAAAGCTCTTTGAACTGTGCTGTCTGACATCCCAGAAACACAATTCTGTGAGGAGGATCAAGAAAGACTTTTGAAGGTTATCTTGAAATCCCAGTTTGTGCAAGAGATCTTTCATTTAACAGAGAGATTCCTAACACTTTGAGAAAGACTTTGCAGAAAATCCAAGTTGTCTAAATATGCAAAATGTGGATACCCTGTAGCCTACAATGAGTTTTAACTGGAGCTAGACACTGTCAACACTTTTTTTCTTGCAGTGTCTATTGTAAATGGTAAAGAAGAGAACAGATAATGTTATCCAGACACACACACAACCTTAAGAGTTTTGTGAAATCTGGATGAATAAAGATGTGATGATCTGTGTCTTTTATATCTGTTGTTACCAAGAAACTTAAATGACAAAGAAGAGGTCACAGGTTGTGAAGTGACATCATTTTGAAGTTGGGCATGGTCATAGATGTAAGAAAGAAAGGTCCAGAACTGGTGGTCTAGAATTTTCTTTCTTTGGCACTAAAAATAGTTCTTGAATAAAATCAGTTTCCCACCTGGTAAGGTGGAACTGGTTCTATCATTCCTTGGGGCAGTATGTGATAAATGACAGTTGGAAGAGTCTAGTCTGGAGGATGAAGAATTACCCCTTGGAAAGTAGCAATTTCCTCCAATTGCAAGGGCAACCTTGATGAATGATCTTCAGAACTTTTTTTCTGTAAGTATCTGTTGCCAAAGAAAAAAAAAGTGGAGATTTACAAAGAGAAAAGTAGATATTCAGACTTTTTGGAAGGGGGTGCCAGGGTGGGAAGATGTGCAAACCTCCTTAAAATATTACCAGTGGTCATACCCCTTGAGAAAGTATCAGCTGAGTCATACACACAGTATACAGTAAGTAGTGCATTGAACAATAGAAGAAATTAAATTTTAATGCAGATTTTTCCTCACAAGAAGAAACTGCAGACAACACATCCCTCATACTTTCATCGTTGGTCAAGATAAGCCTTAATATACGAGCTTGACAATTCTGTAGAAACATGCTTTTTACCATACTTATCAATAATCTTTCCATCCTCATCAGAAATAGTAGGACTGGAATTAAGTGTGTTTAGCAGCAGAAGAATTAACTAAAGCTGTAGCTACTGTATCAGGATTGAGATGAATTTATAAACATTTAAAAGATTGAGGAACTTTGTACATCCTATCTGCCATTTTAGGAGTCGGGGAAAATTGCAGACAATAACATATACATTCTCCAAGGCAGAGAAAACAAGAGGAATGGGTACATATTCATCTATAACAGCTCATAGTTTCTGAGGGACTGTGAAACCTCGGTGGTCTTTCGTTGAAAACACTGGCACGTTCTAGAAATAGAAATCAGAAATTGAACTCTCCTCTGAATCAGAAATATGAGGAGAAAACCCTGTCTTTCCCTTCATTCTACTCTTCAGATTCAGAATCTTGAATTTCTTCAGGAAAAAAAGTCTCCATTTTTCTTTAACCAGAAACTGCTTTACAAGAAGGATCAATAGCCTGAATTAAACCCTGATCCAGTCCCAGTAAATTACTCTTGTCTAAAGAAATTTGAGGAGGAGGAGGAGATATGTTTAGATTTATGCTTCTTTTTAACAAGAAAAATAGGGCCAACAGTGTTGTTAGTGGCAGCAGCAGCTTCTCTAGGGCTGAGCACAACATTCTGACAAAACATGGAGGCCTTTCCTGTTCCCTCTCCTAGGACCAACAAGAGTGGCTCTCACTTGTCTGCTGAGGAGACTCCAGCAGCCTCAAAGGACATGGGTAACCACTGGTCGTTATTTGATGTAGCTGCTACACCAGAGGGCTTTGGATAAAAGATGAATGGTCTGAGATGCAACAAATGGGCACAGCAGAGTCACCCACCTGTGGTTGAGTCAAATTGTTAGCCTTCTGTGGAAGCAACAGCTGCTTGCTTAACTTTTTGTGTGTCTGGAAGTTAAGTACCGACTGTGGGACCTCATGGTTTGTTCCATGGTTAGGCCTAAAATGGTGCTCTTTCTCAGGGAAAACGAGCAGCAAATGCTGGTAAAAATAGATCTGATGTTGTCAATCTTAATCCTTGACACTGGATTCGGTTCCGTATCTTGGCACTAACTCTGCTGTTATTTCAGCTCATGCCTTCCAAAAACTCTCAAGCTCAACCTTACCCATAATGTTCAATGTAAAGTCTAAAACTGGATGTTAGCTCCCCTTCTTCATCCAAACATGAAGGATCTAAGAAGAGGAGCCGCTTGGTTCCGGCAGTCTCCATGGCACTGCCAGTCAAAATGGATAAGACTTCTTCAGTTCCCAAAGATTTAGCGGAACTGAGTGGGGAAACTGCTTCCACCATCAGTGCCAACAGTGCCTACCTCTTCACCAGCAATTTCTGCACCCATTGCTGTTTTGGAACAAACAGTTTTGGAATCTTCTCTCTCTCCTTGGAACCGGAGTTTTCATTTAAAGACAGGCCACACACAAGATATTCACCAAAGTCAGACCCCTTTCTAGACAGACCTTCAAGCCCCTTCTTGGAGAAACCCCAGTCCCCGTCGATCTCTTCTGTCCATTCCACCAAGAACCTCATGGAGTCCAGTATTTTGAGACTAGTGGACCAGCTGCTGGCAGCAAGAGGCTTAGCCACTTCTCGGTTCCTACCCTCTCTGGTTCTGGAACTTTACCTGTTTCTCTCCACCAGTTCTTGTTCCTCCTCTGACTCCAGCTGAGCCTTCAGAGTTCCTGGTGCCAACAGTCCCAACTTTGACTGTCACCATGCTGGCCAGATCTGCATATTTGGCAACAATAACTGCCCTGAGCTCTTTGGTTCTGTCAGAACTGGAGCCCTGCTGGGGTCGAAACTTTGTTGTCAGTTCCGGGCAGCATGGTTCCACTCTGGTGTTGGCAGAACCGTCCATGCCCTTCAGGGCTTAGGAGCATGTGAGCTCAACTCCGACTTCTGCTTCAGAGGCAGCTTCCTCTGTGAGGGATGGGACCATGGTTGTGAAGGAGTCTATTTCATTTCCGTTCTCCCATTTCTCTATAGGGGGAAGGCCCTATCCACTGTGGGCTCACAGTAGATATAACTTTCATTGGACCAACAACCATGTCCTACCTCTCGCCCAGCACTCCTTCCAGTCTCTGCCGTGGGACAGTAGGCAGAGAAACCTCAGGATCCAGCCATGGTGGTCATGTCTTCTTCAGATACCTCTCTGGCCCATCCCACTGAGGAGGTACCCCTGAAGAGGAAGTGCAAGAGGAAGCACTTGGACTCTCCTAAAGTGTCTTGCACAGAAGATACTGATTTTGATGAGGGGGAAGGTTCCCCAAAGTCATCCCTGGAAGATGTCTCCTTTGGGGATGTATTAGAGATCCTGAAACAGAGGGGTGGCTGGACTTCATATCAGCCTTTCTCAGAGGAATCTGTATACCTGTAGGCTTTCCATGCCGGACCATCTACCTCTTGGATCTCTATGCCAGCTGATGATCTAATTAAATTCATTGTGCAATGGGCTTGGAAGATAGCGGATTCCATCAAACCAATTCCAAAGACACCAGATTACATTTTGTTAGCACCTCAGGTTCAGCAGCATTGGGCTAAAGGGATACCAGTAGATACCATGATGGTTACAGCAGCTACCAAAAAGGAACTTGCTGATGAAAGTCCTATTATCCACTCTCTCCTAGTAAAGAGTCTAGGGTGATAGATAAATTTGGGAAACATGTATACTGTTCATCAACCTTTGCGCTCAGGTCCTTGGATTTCATAGCGCATTTCATGAGACTTCAATGAGATCTAATCAAGGAGCTATAAGATACTCTGGCAGGAACAGTAGGTGAAGGAGTTCAGGACAAAGTAGCCTTCCAGCTGGTAACCTTTGATTCAATATGTAGTTCGTCCATGAGGGTCATTGCGCACGCAGCTGAATGGACATCTAGGACAGTGGGTTCTGGCGTAGCCATGATGAAATATGCCTGGATGCACTTGTGTGAATTTGCAGAGTCATGCAAGTCTTCTTTTGTCAGTGCTGCATTTGATGGAATATCCTTTTTTGCCCCCAAAGTTGGAGACCCTTGCCAGATGTGAGAAGAATGGAAACACCAAAAACTGGATAAAGAAGGGCAAAACTGCTAGTGGTGGAGATCAAAACGTAAAAATGAAACACGTTTTCATCCAGATAACTCTCAGACTTCCTCAGAAATGAAAAACCATTGGACCCAAGTTAAATTTATACATCAATTAGATAAATTAATGAATCAATCAAGGATTGGAAACACCCTTTCTGTCATGGGCATATGCTTTTCTACTCCTCAACGATCGTACTCCAGAACCAGAGAAGTGAGAAGCTATGGTTCAAAAAGTCCCAAGGATCTTTCCATGACTCGCGTGGCAACAGCTTCCCCCATGGGGGGGGGGGGGTGGGCAGAGGGGGGAGTTGCATTGGAAGATGGTGAGCTCGAGGCAGAGGTGGCCTGCAAAATCAGGGTTCCAGAGATTCTTTCCCTGGTAACTCCAGTCAGCACTCCTGAATGTTGGTCCAATTACAGTCTTCTGGAGGCAGTCTGGGACAATTATCCCTGCATCTACCTGCCTGGCTAAGGATAACAACAGACAATTGAGTGCAGAGGATTATAACCAGAGGTTACAATATTCCATTTTCAAGAAAAGGGAGACAATTGAAAAGAATCCTAGACATTCCACCCATTCACAGGGATGCAGCAGTCTTAGAAATTCAGAAACTGCTCTACAAGAGTCATCCTAGCAGTCCCACCAGACCAGATAGGATCCAGAGTTTAGTCGAGATTCTTTTTGGTGCCAAAGAAAAGGGGGACTGGAGACTGATTCTGGATCTCTGTGTATTGAACAAGTCAGTTCAACAAACCAAATTCTGGATGGTTATGGTTCAGTCTGTTCTTAGGAAAAGATGATTGGATGTGCTCAATAGATCTTCAGAATGTGTATTATCACACATCGACAAAATGGAGAAATGCTCCAGAAGTTTCCTGCACTTCTGGCTGGGAGCCAGTCATTATCGGTTCAGAGCCCTGCCCTTTGGTCTTACCACAGCCCCCAGGGTGTTCATCAAATGCATGTCAGTGGTAGCAGCTCACTTCAGACTGCAAGGATTCTGTGCGTTTCCATACCTAGATGACTGTCTCATTACCACTACCACCACACATCTACTTTTGCAGGCAAGAAACTACATTCCTCATGCTTGCTCCTCGCTGCGGATCACTGTAAACTATGAAAAATCCCATCTAGAGTCAACACAGCAGTTAGAATTCGTATGAGAGATGGTAAACACAAACACTGCCATCGCGTCTCTTCCCCAAGAAAGACTTCATACATATATATATATGTGTGTGTGTGTGTGTGTGTGTGTGTGTGTGTGTGTGTGTGTATGTGTATATATATATATATATATATATATATATATATATATATATATATATATATATATATATATATATATACGCATACATATACATATATATATATATATATATATATATATATATATATATATATATATATACGTATACATATGTGTGTGTGATATATATGTATATGTGTATATATATATATATATATATATATATGTATATACACATAAATAAAATTGCAAGCCAGCCAGTCAGATTGTTTGCAGCAAAAAGGTGACTGCTACAAACTCTAGGATCAATGTCAGCCTCCATCACTTCAGTTCCCCTTGCAATAACATGTGGATCCTGCAGTGGCTCTTTGCTTCTCAATGTTCCTTACTGAATCAACCAGTCTATGCAAGAAAGACTAATGTTGGTGGCTTCACTCCAATGAAGTTTTGTCGGGTAGACCCTTTGTCCCTCGTCAACCCTGAGCCATAGTGAACACGAACGCGTCCCAGATAGGGTGTGCGGGGGACATTGTCTTGGAAAGACAGTCCAAGGCACTTGGTCACAGCTGGACGCCAATTTACACTTCAGTGTTCTAAAAATGAGGGCAGTGCTCTTAGCGTTGCAATCATTCCAAGAAACCCTCCCCTTGGGAATGATTGTGATTCAAACAGACAACATATCAATGGTCTGCTACATCAACAAGCAAGAGGGGAACCAGATCTTACCTTCTTTGTCAAGAAGCACTCTGGGTATGGTAAATGGGCAATTTCATCCGACTGCTTTCTAATTGTGACACATATCCTGGGGAGCTCCAACATGATTGCGGACAAATTGAGCAGGAGCATCCTAATGCTTCATGAGTGGTCTTTCAAGCCTTTGGCAGAAAGGATATTCTGCCAAAGGGGCCAGCCTTGCTGTGATTTCTTTGCATCCCCCTGTGAACAAGTGCAGCAGCTACTTTGCCCTGATGCCTCTCTGGGGGGGGGGGGGGTGTCACCAAGAGATGCTTTCCTTCATGATTGTCCCCCCGGTCTATTGTATGCCTTTCCCCTGATTCCTTTCATATCCCAGTTTCTAAAGAAAGCCAACAGATCAAAGAACAGGATAATTCTCATTGCCCCATTCTGGCCTTGACAGATATGGTTTCCCTTTCTTTGGCCTCCCCTAATTCAGAAACATTGGATGCTGTTCTAGCTCCAAGCCTATTGTCCCATCAAGAGGGACTAGTTCATCCAAATCTTCAAAATCTCAAGCTCATTGCATGGCTTTTCCAGTTCCAGTGGTTGCCAGGCATACTAGTCTCGCTACCCCAGTTCAGCAAATTGTTCTAGCATCCCACAAATCTTTGACTAGATGACTGTACTTCAGCAAGTGGCAAAAATTGTCAAAATGAGCTACAGAGAGTGACCTCGACCCGTATTCTGCACCACATGATAGGGTCTTTGGAGTTTTTGGTATCACCTTCTGATGCGGGAGCATCTTGCTTGACTATACAAGTGAAGTTGCAGCTAGATGCAGACTTTCATAATGGTCAAAATGATACAGCTGTAGCATTTCACAAACTTTGTAAAGCCTTTCTGAAATGAACCTTAATGGTCAAACCTCCATACAAAGACCCTTCTGCTCCTTGGGACTTGAATCTTGTGCTACGGTCTGTAATTCCCCATTTGAACCATCCTCAAATTGCGATTAGAAGAATTTATCCTGGAAAACCTTATTTTTTATTGCCACTACTTCTGCTAGGAGAATATCTGAGCTTTTAAGCCTTGTCTTGCAAGCCTCCTTACCTAATTTTTCATAATAGTGTCCTTGCGAACAAATCCTTCCTTTCTACCAAAAATAGTATCTGAGACTAATATCAGTCAGACTATACAACTTCCCATACTTATCCCCAAATTTTCAAAGAAGGGTGAATATTATCTGCTTTTGCTAGATTTGTTAATATGAAATTGTGCTTCTACAGAGCAAAAGAAAGAAAATCTGATCAGTTGTTTCCTTTTTTTCTGCTACTCTGGGCAAACCAGTTTCTAAGGTTACTCTGGCTAAATGGCTCATGGGCCCCTGTAACCTTCATTTATAACGAAAGGAAAGTGCAACTACCAGGACCTGTAAAACCACATTCAATGAGGGCAATAGCTGCTTCTGCAGTCTTTCATTCCAGAGCTTCTATAGATGATATATGTCCAACAGCTACTTGGGCATGCCTTTGTTACTACTTACAAGCTGGATCTACTTTCTAGAGGACAGCCATCATTTGGTTCAATGGTGCTCAGGAATATACTTCGTGAGACCTCCCAAGATTTAGGTAGCTAAGGATTAAGTGAAGATTGATCATCAGATACAGAAGTTGTGTCTTACCATAACATCCCGTCTGTGTTGTCGATCTTCAGGTAACCTTGACATTCCCTCCCTCCTTGCCCCTGCCTTTCGGGCTTCTTGGTAGAATGGATCTATACAAATAGATTTTGTTTTTTTTTTTTCTTTTTATGAATAAAGATATGGTCTCTGATCTGTTCTTCCTGTCTGTCACTATCTTTTGCAAACTTGATCTGAGGTAATCCTTAGAGGAGCATTATGGGTAAGGTTGAGCTCGAGAGTTTTTGGAAGGCACAAGCTGGAGTAATGGCAGAGTCTGTTCTGAGATACAGAATCGAACCCCCAGTCAAGGATAAGTGAAGATTGACAACACAGATGGGATGTTATGGTAAGACGCAGCTTTTTTTTTTTTTTTGTCACCTTTTTCCCCAAACACACTAAAAAGCACCTTAAAACCCTATGCCAGCCCTACAAAGTATAAAAACACAATTTACTTAAAAAAAACTTTTAAACTGACAGGAAAAAAACAGCACTTCTGTTCAAAAGTGCAGACTGTATGTTAAAACACAAGCTGCTAACTTTAAAATTCCTGAAGAGTAAAGTATAAACTATCATAATTATTAAATGAAAGGTTTCTTCCCACAAAAGGAACTTGTCTGACCAACAAAAGAGGAACATAAGCTGATAGCTGATTTTTGAAAGCCTAGGAGGAGTGTAAACTTTGGCATTAAAGCTCTGGAGAGCTTAGCACCCAAACTTGTCAGGCATTTTGAGCAAGCTGACTATAAAAGACAAGTTTGGGTACATGGAAGGTGCCCTGAAGCTTTGGCTGGCTGTTATATCCGTGGCAGGATTTAACCAATATAGCTAAAGCTACTGCAGCAGTGATCAGTGTGATGAGCATCAGTGCTGTCTGTGCTTGGCTATTTGTGAAAAATGATAAAAAGTCCTTGGCTAAAACAGGTGGTAGGTTATGCTAACCAAAAAATACAATGAAAGTGAATAGTATCCTGAATATAGCTGTCTCTTGTTAGTGACTGCTGCTTTTTTAAAATTTCTTCATAAGACTAGAGATCTTTTGTTCTTTATGGACTTTGGATTGAGGTAAAGGAACCTCTCCTGCATGTGATCAGGTAAGGAGTTAATAAGGTCCATTAATTGTTTTCACAGTACATATTTGCCTACTGACTATTACAAAATAAACAATACCAAATTGAACCAAAGTACTATTATGCTCAAAACTAACATCTAAAGAATTTGCAAACTAACCTCTAGTAATTCATGTAAAATGATTTAATATATTTCAGTAGTCCAACTATTCCACATTGTCAAAATGTTGTTGCATGCTAGTCCAAAGCCTGTCTTTATAGGTGTGTAAGAGACTGTTGAAGTCTCATGGAAAAGATTTCCACAAGCTAAAAATAACCACCACCACTACTGGAATAAGTAACCTTAACCAGAATGTGAGGCTGTCTGTTGGGGTAAGGTCTATGCCCAGTAACCGATAGCCAATCTGACAGAGAGGAAAGGGCAAGCCTGAACAGACCTTCTGCAGTACTGACTTTACACCAGGATATCATTAATCTGAGGACATTCTGAAACCATGTGTTTAAAGCTTATGTGAGAGGCATTACATAACCAGTCTCTCTCTTCTTGATCCTCATTGGCAAGTGGTTCCACGTATGGATGAGTTTAAACCCATTAAAGCTAAATGTTTAATGAAGGCAAAAAGAAGACGTAAAGCTTAAACTTTTTATTCCCTCTCATTCATACATACTGTAGACATATTTACAACCACTGGATCCATAGTTTGTAGTCTATGGAAACTTTTTTCCTTATAATAAGAGAAGTGGTAGCTGTAGTAGAGTTTTATAATGTAAGAAAAATTAGCAAATTAACTTGAAACTGGTGAGGACAGGTGATTCAGTGGTTGGTTTTATGGGAATAGTGTCTAATATGAAACAATGAACTGACTGCAAAATATGAGTGGTAAACCCTGACCTGTTGCTTGTACCTGAGATACAGTAATCATCTCTGTAGAAATAATTATATTTGTGTGTCCAGAAACTCCAGTGATACCACCCTTCTGGCACAGTACAGTACTTGTTTATTAAATTGTCAAATTACTAAATGAAGAAGAGACTGAAACATTGGGGCTCTTGACTACTCATATTCTTCAAGAAGCAAGGCAGTGTCTACATGACATGCATTGCCCAATAGGACTACTCCCAAATATTTAGTGATGCTGCTTATATTCAGTGTTATAGTGGACAGGTTCCTGCAACAAATGTGATGGGAAAGCTGCCCAGAAATATTTTTATTTTGAAAGTCTTACAGATTACATTTCAACCCCCAAAGAATATTTATCAGTTTACTATTGGCATTTCGAATTCGCTTCGGTCAGCCGGTTAAAATGTCGAATCTAAATGTGGAATTTGGAATGCTGAAAAGTACACCAAACCGAAAATGAATACATCAACAACCATGGTTCTATGGTTTCGACATAGCAGGAGGTGACGTCACTCACCTCCTGCAGTGCACATTAATGTATCATTAAACTGTACAGTCAACAGTACGTTAATTCTACTGTTTTGCAGGGGTGCTACACCCCCCTGTACCCCCCCCCCAATGTGCGGGGCTGTGCCCCCCACACCCCTGCACATTAAATATACCAACTCTGAGATCACACTTCAGTGAGAAAATGGGCTAATTCCCTGTTCCTCACTGAACAGTAATCCCCTTGCACAATGTCAAAAAACAAACCAAAAGGTTCCGAACCAGCAGGTGTAAAACACCAAAGGTTTATTAGGAAATGTAAAAGTAAAGCGCTTTTCGTCTCCCTTAGTAGGAATACTTCTTCAGACAAAGGAAAAAATCATCAAACACAATTTAAAACCCAAAAAAAGTGTGTGTGTTACAAAATTACAAACAGCTGCCTTAATTGACCCCACTGACATACCTTCACTTTTAAAGTTGTATTACATTAAAAGCATAAATAAATGTCCACGTAGTGTAGACAGGGCGTCAAACATAAAAAAGTTTTCAAGAAAGAAATATGAACTTGATAAAAGTAACCAAGAATGTCTTGGTGAAGATTCGTGAGCCTAATCAAGTGTAAATACTGTTTGTTTCCCTTAAAATACATTTTAGCAAACAACTTTTCATAGGGTAAAACAAAACTCATACAGAATCTTGTGATTAAAAAGAAAATAAAATGAAGTAATGCTTGCAACTATGTATATACAAATATACTATCCATTCCTTAACAGAAAAGGTAGTAAGGAGTACACATCTCTAATGCATAATGAAGAATCAATAATACATGAATAAATAAACAGTGCAACTCAACTAGGAGTCTGCAAAAAGCGGAATTTCAAAGGCGTTTCTAATAAAAGAAATGCTATTTCTAATGTTAAATAACCGAATATGTTTATTTCTGTGTTAAAAGTCTAACACAGAAATTGCTTGTCATTTCAACGCCAACAGAATGCAACAACAGTATATGAAAAAGAATTTTTTTTAAAATGTTCCTTGAGCAATGGGTAAAGCACCAAGCTGCGATGAGAACACTTTCTAAGCTTTAGTATGCACAGTTGTAGCAGCCAAAACAAGTCAAAATGCAACTGTTTCAGAAAAAATATGGCAAGGCATTGCGTGGAAGACACTTCTAAATCAAAACAAACAAACCGCTGGATTCACAAGACGGTACTTCATTCAAGAACCATGCAGGTACTAAGCATGCGAAAAAGGCGGGTAGCCAAACAAATGAAAAATCAGTTCACAATCGTGCCCATGAATATGACACATTGCTCTGCAAATGAGTTTGTACTGTGTGCGAAAAAGGTAATAAATAAATTAGCAGAAGACAAAAGAAAGAAAGAAACACAACACCTAAATAAATCCACAGCTGTTGGTGTTCAATGACATTGACAATAGGTAAACTTAGTACTTCAAAATACCGTGGGTCTAAACATTAAGGTCTCATTGTTGCTTACGCAAAAAGGTGTATGTGTCTAGAAGTAAGCAAAAATCAAGTCAGACCACAATGCAGAACCTGACAAAAATAAAACATACAAATCCTGAACGAAACTATGCAAAATGAAAATAAAAAAAAATAAAATAAAGTAAGGTATGGGTCAAAGTACAGCGAAGCGCTGCAGAGGTCAGAAAACCAATGTTTCTCAAGTTAAACATTTGTGAATTAAGGTTTAAAAACCTCAAGTAATGATGAAATAAGTCTTATCTTAGCAGGTTTCGTAACTTTAAAACACAAGTCAAAGAGGTAACTTCGTTCAACCCTGGTGACGTGTAAGAGTTCATTTTAAGTTGCCAAATGAGTTCCTTTTTTTCCTCTTTCATCTGTAAGTACCTGGTCTATAACTTTAAAAAGGAAAGCGTGAGAAGGGTTGTTATTACAATGTCTTGAAAGGGCATTAGTGTTGCTCTTCTTCCTAATGTGGTACGTATGTTCGTAAATTCTCTCTAAGTTTTCTGTCAGTCTTCCCTATATAAAAGGCAGGGAATGACTGGCACACAGCTAAATACACCACTGATTTTGAGTTACGACCCTTTGCTTTAAACAGACGTTGCTTCACTATACATGTGGACCCTGTAGATATAAATTTACAATAGTTACATGTCTCATATTTGTATGTGCCTTCAGTTCTAGTATGCTTTATTGAAGGTCTTTCCATAATGTTTTTGAGGTTTCTGCCCTTTCTAAAAATGATAACAGGTTTGTCCCCTATTTTTTCCGTGAGTTCTTTTTCAAAAGATAACAACTGCCAATTCTTTCTAAGTACATTGCTAATATATTTAGCTTCTAATGAAAAAGAAGTAATGAAACTTTTTTTTTTGTACTTCTCTTAGGAAAAAATGGTTTGACCCATGCTAGAAGAGTGGACACCAAGAATCTGTAATGTGACTTCATCTGGCTCTGCCAGGTTCACGTTGGTTTGTTTCAAAGTCAGAATGGGATTGAAAGAACCCAAACCCCTTTTCCTACAAACTTCTCCTATTGTGTCATCCACCAGTGATTCAGGGTACCCACGACTCATAAACATGCATTTCAACAAGGTACATTCCTCGTTGAAAGCGGAGTCTTCAGTAGTCATTCTTGCCGCTCTAACTAGTTGGCCCTTTAAAACCGATTTTTTCTGGTGTAGCGGGTGGCAACTAGAAAAATGTAACATAGTGTTAGATTGAATGGGTTTCCTGTAAGTTTTAGCAACATAACCCCTATGGATGTCATCTCTCTTCAATTCAACATCCAAGTAGTTAATGGTGTCTTCACCAAAGGTAAATGTGAATTTCAAAAATGGAGTGCAAAAATAAAACAAATTACTGGTAAAAGCTCCAAACAAAGAAAGTATGTGGTCTCACTCTGGAAAAGCCAAACAATCCAAAATGCAGTCCAAGTGTATTCAGACCAAGCACGTTGTTAATGTCCCACAAGAAAAAGGCAATGATATATAAAATCAGGTTTATTTGGATCCTAAATCGGTTAGCACTTTCGCATACAGCTTTGTCAAGCCAAACAATGACCCTACAAAACAGCCAACAGCGCTAACCGATTTAGGATCCAAATAAACCTGATTTTATATATCATTGCCTTTTTCTTGTGGGACATTAACAACGTGCTTGGTCTGAATAGACTTGGACTGCATTTTGGATTGTTTGGCTTTTCCAGAGTGAGGCCACATACTTTCTTTCTTTGGAACTTTTACCAGTAATTTGTTTTATTTTTGCATTTACATGTACTGGCGCTTTCATTACTGGTGCTCCTATTTTTATCAGGTGCAGTAATTGTCATCTTTTACGTTTGTGTCAAAAATGGAGTGCTGTTATTTAAAACCTCAGCAAAGTTGCTTGCATCCCCTACGTTATCTTGAAACATAATGAAAATGTCATCCAAAAACCTGTTGTATAGTTTGACTTTCTGAATATTGTTGTCCTTAAATAGATAGTCGTGTTCCCACTGGGCCAGTACTAAATTGGCGTAGCTAGCTCCACAAGGGGAACCCATAGCTACTCCAATTATTTGTTTATGTATGCCCCCATTAAATCCAACATAGTTATTGTTCAGGATCATGTCTAATAGGTCTTGAATTAGACTGATCTCATCACTCTCCGCTCCATGTGCTATTAGGTTTCTGGTGACATATTCAATCCCTATGTCGTGGGGTATGGAGAAGTAAAGGTCGACTACATCTATTGTAAGAAAATGAATGTTGTCACAGTATTCAAATTTGTCTACATTTTCTAAAAAAGCCCAGGAGTCCTTAACTATTTGTAACTCTTGGGACACATACTTCTTTAATAACTCATCAACGAACTTGGCACAAGCATAAGTAATAGAAGACCTAGCATTGACTAAAGCCCTCATAGGGGGGTTTTGAAGGTTTTTATGAACCTTGGGTAAACCAAATAAGTTAGGTGTTTTTGGGTTAGGAACCACTATATAGTTGTAAATATCAATGCTGATCATGCCTTCAATCAATAAGTCCCTAAAGAAGGAAAAGATTTTTTTATATGCAATATTCATTTCGTTGATACTTGATCTAACATAGGTGTTACTGTTCCAAATGTCCAACATTTTCTTATCATATTCCTCTTTGTCCATGATCACCAAGCCACCTCCTTTGTCTGGTTTCAAAACTCTGACCGGTAAAGTTCTGACTGGGTTCAAGGCTTCTACTTCATTGTCTGAAACATTCCTAATGGTATTCCTCTTTCTAGTCATGTAGAGAGCCCTGAAATCGGCCTCACACATGTGTTCAAACAAAGATAATGGGGGGCAAATTGGTGAGTTGTAAGTACTAGATACCCTCAAAGGGTCTTCTACAAAAGGCTTGTCTCCGAAAATCAAGGACAGGTTAAGTTTTCGGATGTATAACTTCAAGTCAATCAAAGTCGCTGGTAGGTCAAAGTGCTCATCAGGTACAAAGGTCAGTCCTTTGCTAAAAAGGTTACAAAGTTCATGTCTAATGTTAAAATTAGAGTAATTGTACACTTTGAAGTCTCCAGTGTTGTTTGATAAAATGACGGGTGCTGAAGTTATCTGTTTTAATTGATGTTCTCTTTCCTGCCCCTCATATTGTATCTCCGTTGATGGTTCTTGCCCCTGTTGGAAAAAGAATCATTACTGTCATTAGTGTTAAAATGATTGTTATTAGCCAAATTGTTGGCTGGGCGCAAGTCAGGGTCATCATTTCTCCAATCTCCCTCAAATGCATCTAATTCTCCAACACCTGTTCTTACTTGCATTGCAGGCTCAGGGTCTTTACTACCATATGGACACACAAAGTTATTGCGTTGGGTTTGATGACCAAAAATGCCTTTACCCTGAGAGGGAGGTGGTTTAGGGTAAGCAGATCTGTTTTTGTAGTCATTAATGTCCCTTCTTAGTTTCTTTAATTTCGCCTCAGAGTTCTTAACTAATTGTTGGTCAATAGATGAAAACACTCTCTTGTAATCGTAATGGTACCTCATAAAGTCTGGGTGTGTCCTTATGTCATTATTCAACCCAGTGACCTCATTTGTCAATTTTTCTATGGATATGGCATAATGCTTACACATCATGTGTAGATAGACGTGATCCTGAACAATAACTATGTTGGATTTAATGGGGGCATACATAAACAAATAATTGGAGTAGCTATGGGTTCCCCTTGTGGAGCTAGCTACGCCAATATAATACTGGCCCAGTGGGAACACGACTATGTATTTAAGGACAACAATTTTCAGAAAGTCAAACTATGCAACAGGTTTTTGGACGACATTTTCATTATGTTTCAAGGTAACGTAGGGGATGCAAGCAAGTTTGTTGAGGTTTTAAATAACAGCACTCCATTTTTGAAATTCACATTTACTTTTGGTGAAGACACCATTAACTACTTGGATGTTGAATTGAAGAGAGACGACATCCATAGGGGTTATGTTGCTAAATCTTACAGGAAACCCACTCACTCTAACATTGTTACATTTTTCTAGTTGCCACCCGCTACACCAGAAAAAATCGGTTTTAAAGGGCCAACTAGTTAGAGCGGCAAGAATGACTACTGAAGACTCCGCCTTCAACAAAGAATGTACCTTGTTGAAAAGCATGTTTATGAGTCGTGGGTACCCTGAATCACTGGTGGATGACACAATAGGAGAAGTTTGTAGGAAAAGGGGTTTGGGTTCTTTCAATCCCATTCTGACTTTGAAACAAACCAACGTGAACCTGGCAGAGCCAGATGAAGTCACATTACAGATTCTTGGTGTCCACTCTTCTAGCATGGGTCAAACCATTTTTTCCCAAGAGAAGTACAATAAAAAAAGTTTAATTACTTCTTTTTCATTAGAAGCTAAATATATTAGCAATGTACTTAGAAAGAATTGGCAGTTGTTATCTTTTGAAAAAGAACTCACGGAAAAAATAGGGGACAAACCTGTTATCATTTTTAGAAAGGGCAGAAACCTCAAAAACATTATGGAAAGACCTTCAATAAAGCATACTAGAACTGAAGGCACATACAAATGTGAGACATGTAACTATTGTAAATTTATATCTACAGGGTCCACATGTATAGTGAAGCAACGTCTGTTTAAAGCAAAGGGTCGTTACAATTATAACTCAAAATCAGTGGTGTATTTAGCTGTGTGCCAGTCATGCCCTGCCTTTTATATAGGGAAGACTGACAGAAAACTTAGAGAGAATTTATGAACATATGTACCACATTAGGAAGAAGAGCAACACTAATGCCCTTGCAAGACACTGTAATAACAACCCTTCTCACGCTTTCCTTTTTAAAGTTATAGACCAGGTACTTTACAGATGAAAGAGGAGGACCCCAACAATTGTTATTAGAAAAAAAGGAACTCATTTGGCAACTTAAAATGAACTCTTACACGTCACCAGGGTTGAACGAAGTTACCTCTTTGACTTGTGTTTTAAAGTTAAGAAACCTGCTAAGATAAGACTTATTTCATCATTACTTAAACCTCAAGTCTGGATTTTTAAACCTTAATTCACAAATGTTTAACTTGAGAAACATTGGTTTTCTGACCTCTGCAGCGCTTCGCTGTACTTTGACCCATACCTTATTTTATTTTATTTTTATTTTCATTTTGCATAGTTTCGTTCAGGATTTGTATGTTTTATTTTTGTCAGGTTCTGCATTGTGGTCTGACTTGATGTTTGCTTACTTCTAGACACATACACCTTTTTGCGTAAGTAACAATGCGATCTTAATGTTTAGACCCACAGTATTTTGAAGTACTAAGTTTACCTATTGTCAATGTCATTGAACACCAACAGCTGTGGATTTATTTAGGTGTTGTGTTTCTTTCTTTCTTTTGTCTTCTGCTAATTTATTTATTACCTTTTTCGCACACAGTACAAACTCATTTGCAGAGCAATGTGTCGTATTCATGGGCACGATTGTGAACTGATTTTTCATTTGTTTGGCTACCCGCCTTTTTCGCATGCTTAGTACCTGCATGGTTCTTGAATGAAGTATCGTCTTGTGAATCCAGCGGTTTGTTTGTTTTGATTTAGAAGCATATTCCACGCAATGCCTTGCCATATTTTTTCTGAAACAGTTGCATTTTGACTTGTTTTGGCTGCTACAACTGTGCATACTAAAGCTTAGAAAGTGTTCTCATCGCAGCTTGGTGCTTTACCCATTGCTCAAGGAACATTTTAAAAAAAATTCTTTTTCATATACTGTTGTTGCATTCTGTTGGCGTTGAAATGACAAGCAATTTCTGTGTTAGATTTTTAACACAGAAATAAACATATTCGGTTATTTAACATTAGAAATAGCATTTTTTTATTAGAAACGCCTTTGAAATTCCGCTTTTTGCAGACTCAGTTGAGTTGCACTGTTTATTTATTCATGTATTATTGATTCTTCATTATGCATTAGAGATGTGTACTCCTTACTACCTTTTCTGTTAAGGAATGGATATTATATTTGTATATACTTAGTTGCAAGCATTACTTCATTTTATTTTCTTTTTAATCACAAGATTCTGTATGAGTTTTGCTTTACCCTATGAAAAGTTGTTTGCTAAAATGTATTTTAAGGGAAACAAACAGTATTTACACTTGATTAGGTTCATGAATCTTCACTAAGACATTCTTGGTTACTTTTATCAAGTTCATGTTTCTTTTTTGAAAACTTTTTTATGTTTGACACCCTGTCTACACTAAGTGGACATTTATTTATGCTTTTAATGTAATACAACTTTAAATGTGAAGGTATGTCAGTGGGTTCAATTAAGGCAGCTGTTTGTAATTTTGTAACACACACCCCTTTTTTTGGGTTTTAAATTGTGTTTGATGATTTTTTTCCTTTGTCTGAAGAAGTCTTCCTACTAAGGGAGACGAAAAGCGCTTTACCTTTTACATTTCCTAATAAACCTTTGGAGTTTTACACCTGCTGGTTCGGAACCTTTTGGTTTGTTTTTTGACAGTTTGATCCCCTTGCACAATGTCCAACCCAAATGCTCAAATTACACTATCCGTTCGCTATACTGTAGTCAGTCTGTTTGGGTTCAGCCTTCTGCCGACTTGAAAACTGCAAGTCAACCATATACTGGTTTGACCAATGCAGTTTCAAGGTTTTCAGTGTAAACCCTTTTATCTGCCTTTCACAACATTTCAGATTTAAAGTTGGAAAGATGCTTACAAAAAAGTGATATGGGCAATATGACCATGAATTCCAAAACCCATGGAGCTCTGCCCTTTCTAACTGTAGTTAATTTTGTGACATTTTCACAGCTCTACCTTGCACTTTGT
This sequence comes from Protopterus annectens, assembly GCF_019279795.1. NCBI lineage: Eukaryota > Metazoa > Chordata > Ceratodontiformes > Protopteridae > Protopterus > Protopterus annectens. The sequence goes on from NC_056725.1 coordinate 1,896,298,531, forward strand.
AACATATTTGTATTTGATTATGATTTTTGAATTGAATTTATTGGATTTAGCTCAGGGCTTAAATCAGGCTCTTGACCCTTCTCTTTCTGGTGTTTCTGTTAAGAGAAAAGGAAATTCATTTTCCGAAGATTTCCAAAATATTTAACTGGGAAATGATTTTGAGGGGACAGTTTCTGCGTGATCTCCTCAGGTGACTGATTTTGATTCTAAATCTGAGAACATTTCTACTGATAGTCCCTTACAAAATTTTTAGTTTTCTGAAACCATGTTCAAAATCAACCATTTGTTTCTGTGGGAACCTAATGATATATTCCACTGTTCTTGGAAAAATATTATGATTTATTACAATTGGAATTTCATAAACTGACTTCTGTCCCTTCTGTTCTTCAAGCATTGGAAGATGTGTTTATTACCGCCTGTAACTTGCCTGACAGCCAGCCTGCTGCCTTAGAAACCAGATTGATTGCATAAAGTTGTTTAGTCATACAAATTTTTATTTTCCAGTCCCAAATCTGAAATTATGCTGCTGCTAAACATCTGGTAAATGCTAATCCATTCCCCCTCTCTGATAAGGGTGGGGTGCTCATTTGGCAGATTTGGGCAAAAGTGTTTACTTCTGCCACACTTTTATTTTTAGAGTTCTTAATTGTCCATCTCATATGTTAAAGTTAATGCTGGGGATTCCTAAAGGTTTTCATAAGGTGTGCACCTTGAGTAACCTTTCTGAATGAAGAGGCAACAAAAGCTTTGTGTTACAGCTGTTCTTAATTCAGAAAAGTTACCTCAAGGTGTACACTACAAGGTGTACACATAGTGTATTCGTGTTAACCTTTATGAATCATCCCATATGTTTGCATCATTTGAGAAAATGAATAATATATTATAGCCACCTTCTTCTCTTCTGAGGAAAATACTGGGAATGGTGTTTTAGCTGATACCTCTTGCAGAGCAGCAACTGCTGGAATTGTTATGAGAAAGTTTGCTAAATTACATGCACATGTGAGGATATTAAAGCAGTGATTTTGAACTCTCCTTAAGATAGAGAGGGTGTTTTTCTACCATCTGCTGCTGAGGTCCTGAAAACTGTGATGAAAGGAAACTAATTCAGGGGGTTACTTAAAGCTTTTACACCTACTTCTGTACCCATTTATAAAAAATAAGATAAATGGTCAAAGCAAGCTTCTGGCAAGCAGACATTCAAAAATGATGACAAGAAGACAAGGTCTCTAAAAAGAAAGTAGCCCCCCAGAAACAAGTACAGTCCACTAAGTTTGAGAGACTCTCTGAAGAATGCTGTCCCTGCTTCCCACCCTGAGAAGCCTTTAAATCCTCCACAGCATCTGATTCTAAATTTCTTTCCCTTTGACAACAGAATCTCAGACAAATAGGTTCTGAGGTTGAGATTGCAGGGAGAATCCTTCTTTTAGGAAATTCCTCATCCACAACATCAAACTTCGTTTTTCTGTCCTATCTTTAAAGATTTGCTAGATCGGGGTGTTGGAAGCTGTTTATCTTTCCCTGACAGGAAAAGGTTTTCTTTTCTGGTACTGAAGAAAGAAGCACCTCAGAAGACCTGTCTTTGATCTTTATTTTCTAAACCAGTTAGTAAAAGTTCAAAATGCTATCCCTTTGCAACCTATTACTGCTGATTTCTCCTTTTTTAGATTTTTAGTAACTACTAGATTTAAAGAATGCCTATCATCACATTCCTATAGCTTCAGATTTTAAGTGTGTCTTAAGGTTTTCTTTGTCTGGGTTATATTTTCTTTTCTCTGCATTACCCTTTGAGTTATTTACTACTCCAAGGGTATTCACAAAGTGTCTAGCTCCAGGACAGACCCTCATGAATAGAAATTGATTCGGGGTGGTCTTCCAGGAATTTATCCAGCTGTGGAGAATAACTCTGGTAGTTTTATTCACCTTCATTCACACAAACCACTGGCAAAATTCTGCTCCAGTACTCCTTGCAAGCAGGCCTGGAAAACCAATGCATTTTAATTTCCTTGCACAGGAATGTTCTTGTATGACTTTCTACTAATATCCAAGGTAATTCAGAATGACTTTCCAAAAATCATTGTGGTAACCCCCTTCTCACCCAGGCAATACTATTTCTTCCTTCTTTTAGAAATAGCCAAGAGCATTTACCACAAACTTCCTTGCAGACTGGACCTACTCTAAGAGGACTGGTTGTTTGACATACCCCAACTTGAAATCATTTCTTCCAACTGTGTGGATGATAGCATTTTAATAATTTTTATGTAATGTGATGAGGTTTGAGGAGATTGGCTTTGTTCACAGTGTAACCAGCATACTGATTTATCCATAGTTACCACACACACTTTAATGATTTTTTTCATGACTAATTGTTTTAGCTATTTTTTATTATGTAGATGTTTTCTTGTTATAGCCTCTGTTAACGATTGTTTACAAACCCCTATTTGTAGATATGAATTGATGTAAATGGGAATGCTGTAAGAGATTGTTGCATTTTATAACATACCAAGGAAAACTGGCATGTGGCAGCTGAGAACAATTTGGATATGTCTGGGCATACGGCTGTAGCACCACCGATATAGAAGGGACTTCTTTGTATTGGCCTCTGCTTTGAGAAGTTTCCACAGATGCAGAAGGAAATGTTCTCATTCTGTTTTTAGCAGTGGCTTAACCTTAGCTTTTTAGTTTTAATGTTGTAGTATGCGTATGTTAATTGAAAAGCAATGGAAAAGTGAGAAGCATTTGCAAAAGCTTCTTGAGTGAAGAACTCTGTGTCTTAATACTAATCTCATTTATGCCAGCATTTGAAAGTACTGCAAAAATGAGCGACTCCCTTGATATACCAGCGCATCCAGTTTTTAACATTAGTCCATTTTCTGTTTAAAAAAGAATGTATAATATTAAGAAACCTGTTTTTAAAAAGATATATAAATGTGTGTCAGTATATTCACACAAAAATATATCAAAATCTGGTGTGAAAATGAGGCAAACTGTAAGTAAGCCCTCATTCAGACACGTTTTGTCCCTTTAAAAATGGCTTGTGGAGCTCGATATTATGTAGGAAAATGTGGTATGTTCAGACAAAAATCAGCCTGCATTTGCAGATAACATTTTGCTCTTTTTCATAAAATTCCTTCATTTCTTGGGCATAAGAGTTTAAACCATGTTCCCACTCAACTTTTGTGCTTTGTAGGGAAGTGTGTGTTGCTGTGTCAGCTGACCACTACTTATGAAAAGTTTGTACTGTATCTTTAGTGTAACAGACTGCACCAGTTCCTTTGACAACAAACGTGGAATTTTTGGCTAGAGGTATTCATACCTCTCAACATCCAAGTGCAAGTAATCTGGACTAAGCCAAAAATAATAGGGAGACAAAATCCCAAAAATAGAGACCAATTTTATTTATTGTTCTTGTAATCTTGGTTACTAGAGTAACAGGTTTGGATTAATGTGCTTTTCCTGAAAGATGTGGAGTCTGAAACTTAAATGTCTGTCATTTAGTGATTTCAGTCTGCAGTGATTTGTCTAAAAGCCACAGATTTTTGAGGAACAGACCAAAAATCTGGACTCTCTGCAAACGTTTGGACTGTTGCGAGGTATGGAGGGATTTCATCCTTTGTCAGAGCTACACAGGAAGCATTCCAGTAGAAAACTCTATCTGAAAAGTGATATCTTTGCAGCTCCTACACTGTCAGTTTACTGGACTACTTTTTAGAGCTGTTTAATGTTAAGTTGTCAAGCTCGCCTTCATTCTTGCTGGATGGGTTGGGAGCCGAACCTTGGCTCCGACTCGGCCTATTACTAAAGCTCGAGAGCTATTTTTACCAGCTTGAGGCTATCCTATGTCCCGTAATGCTAGGCGTCATATACCCAGATCTCGTTTGCCGCTTCAGCTACGAGGTTGCGTATTTTTGCCAGCTCAGGTTGTATTAAAATTTTTTCTTGGTTTTAGTCAGCTTTTTGGGTTAAAAAGTTAGCAATATTGTTTTATAGTTACTACCCTTTAGATCCCTGTTTAGGATTCCCTCTTAGGTAGTTTTGCTATAGTTTTTTCCCCTCTCCTAATAGGCCCTTGGCCAATCCTTTTTCATTCTCTTTTTTTTTTTTACAGTTGTATGTGTGTAGTTAGATTGTATTAATAACTGTGGGGTTTTTGTTTTATTATTCTGGTCAACCTTTTTGTGTGTGTGTGTGTGTGTGTGTGTGTGTGTGTGTGTGTGTTGGGTGATTTGTGTCTAGACCTCCCTTAGTTGTCCTTGCCTACCAGTCATCCCTTTTTTCAGGATGTCTAAAGACACTAAGGTCTCGGGCTTCAAGAAGTGTGACTCGTGCTGTCAGAAGATGTCTCTGACAGACTGTCACACTTATTGTTTTTATTGCTTGGGCCCTCTGCACCTGCAGGACTCTTGTTCTGTCTGCCATGCGTTCAGCCCAAGAGTCCTGCAGAAACGCAGAAACAAGCTTATTTTGAGAGGCTTGTTAAAGCCTGAAGGTTCCCCGGCTAAGCCTTCGTCGTGTAAACCTTCGAAGCCCGCCAAACTGTCTGCTCCATGTTCGGAGCCATTGCTGAGCGGCGCTACTACTACCACTACATCCAGCCGGAACCGATGATTCGAGGCCTCAGTCGGCTCTGACTCTGCTGTCAGAGCCATCTTTGAGCAAGAAGCGTTCCAGGACTCCTTCCCTGGAATCGGTCCATTCGGCTCCGAAGTCTCCCTTGTTATCGGAGCGGAGTCACAGGTCTCATTCCTCTTGGTCCGAAGACCATGACCTCGAGAGGGTGGTTAGCAGACTACTTAAGTTGCAGGCGCTGGCCCAAATGTTGCATAGCCCTCCTCATCAGGCAGTGGCTTTCACTACTCCCTCTTCGATTCCTCCTCCGACTCTTCCTGTGAGTTCGGAGCCGGAGATCGTAGGGGTCGGGACCGTCGGAACGTCGGAGCCGATACCACCCCTTTCGGCTCTCTCGTCGGCTCCAATCTCTTCCTTGGTTCCATCCTTGGAGGGATCCGGGTGCCCGGACTCTCTCGTCGGCTCCGAGGGGGCGAGTGGCATTGGACCCTTGTCCGACCCTGTTCTCCCTCTCGGAGCTTCGGCGCAGGTGAGTTCGGCCCCGACATCTGCCTCGGAGCCATCCCTCTTGGTGCTGAGAGGAGTCCTTGTCTCTTCGGACCCCCTTCCCTGCCTGATAGGGGCGTCTTTGAGGTCATGCGGAGTGTGCTGGCCCCTGTGCCTGCTCCACGGTCGGCTGCTTCAGCTCCTCCCTCTATGGTGCCTGTTTCAGTCTCTACCTGCTCTCTTGATCTGGAGTGTGGAGAACCGACACTACAGGTAGCCCCATTGGGTGTATCCTCATCTTCCGAGGCCTCCCCTGATCCTTCAGGGGAGCCCCCTCGAAAGAGAAAATGCAAGAGGAAGCATATAGACTCCCCTGAGTCAGTCACCTTGGACACTTGACTTGGATGACTCCAGAAGGGTCCCCAAGGTCCCCCTCTGAGGATGTCTCATTTTCTGACATCCTGGAGATTCTTAAGCAGAGGGGAAACTGGTCTGCCCTCAACCCTTCTGAGGATGAGTCAGTGTACCTGGATGCGTTCGGTTCTCGCCTTTCCACCTCCTGGGTGTCTCCGCCTTTCGACCCGCTCTTGGATGTGGTGGCTCGAAAGGCATGGACAGCTCCGGATACTATGGAACCAACTCCCCGGAGGCCTACAAAATTCATTACAGCCCCTTCTGACAAGCAGTTTCTAACTAAGGGCATCCCTGTTGATGCCATGGTGGTGGCGGCGGCCACTAAAAAGGAGTTGGCTGACCCTTCAGTACCTGTCCATCCTCCTAATAAGGAATCTAGGACTGTGGACAGGTATGGCAAGTGGATGTTTTCCTTAGCGACCTTTGCTATGCGGTCACTGAATTATTTGTGCCATTTCACCCGTCTTCAGAGAGACCTTCTCAAGGAACTGGGTGATACCTTACAGGACCCATCAGCTGTGGGGTCTCAGGAAAAGATCTACTCCCAGCTGGGGACCCTAAATTCTATTGTTAACTCCTCCATGCGGCTCATTTCCTATGCAGCCGATGGAGCGAGTAGGGCTGCAGGCACGGGCGTCGCTCTAAGGAGACACGCCTGGATGCGGCTTTGCAATTTTGCTGACCCCTTCAAGGCGTCCTTCACTAACACCCCCTTTGATGGTTCTGCCTTGTTTGGACCTCAAGTGAAGGATACATTGACCAGGTGTGAGCAGGAAGGCAAGAATCTCTCTGCCGTAGGAGTCCGTTTTTCTACCCCTTCTAGACCATACCCTAAGGGTCAGAAAGGTGGGAAAATGTGGTTCCGCAAACCTCGGGGAGTACTGCCTGACACATGTGGTGAGCTTCCCTCCAGAGGCAGAGGAGGAAACAATAATAGACGCAGCCCGAGAGGCAGGGGGGGGGGGTCTGCAGAATCAGGGTAGCAGAGAGTCTTTCTCTGACAAACCTTTCCAGCACCCCTGAGGAGCTGCCCAACTGTCCATCTTCGGAGGCAGTCGGGGGAAGACTATCACTGTACCCAGCAGCCTGGCATTCCCTCATGCAAGACAATTGGGTACGGTCGATCATATCCGAGGGTTACAAAATTCCCTTTACTCATACCCCACAACCGCCAAAAGGGCTCCTTCCAGACGTTCCACCCGGTCTGAGGGATCAAGCAGCACTAGAAATTTCAAAGCTGCTAGAAAAAAGAGCCATCCAGCCAGTCCCAGCAGACCAGCAAGGATCTGGAGTCTATTACAAGTTCTTTTTGGTGCCAAAAAAGACGGGACTGGAGACCTATTCTGGATCTCAGCAAGCTGAACAAGTCTGTTCAAAGAATGAAATTCCGGATGGTCACGCTTCAGTCCATTCTACCCTTCTTGGGTCAGGACAATTGGATGTACTCTAGACCTCCAGGATACGTACTATCATATCAAAATGGACAGGCACTCCAGGAGGTTTCTCCGCTTCTGGCTGGGAGCCAGTCATTACCAGTTCAGAGCCCTGCCCTTTGGACTCACCACAGCCCCCAGGGTGTTTACCAAATGCATGGCAGTGGTTGCAGCTCACCTGAGACGAAAAGGATTCCAGATGTTTCCATACTTAGATGACTGGCTCTTTACTGCCACCACCAAGCGTCAGCTACTTCATTCCAGAGATTATACCCTCCAAATTTGCAACAAACTAGGTATCTCTATAAATTCCGAAAAGTCTGCCTTGTCACCTTGTCAGTCTATTACCTTCATAGGCACCATTTTAAACACTGTGGAACTGTCAGCAAAACTGCCTGTACAAAGGATTTCAGACATTCGAGGTCATGTTCAAATCCTACTACAAGAGAGCAGAGTCCAGGCCAGATTAGTACTAAAAACCTTAGGTCTCATGGCAGCAGCTATCACATTACTCCCCCTAGCTCGCTTTCACATGCGGATTCTGCAATGGATGCTGTTTTCCCAGTGGTTCTTTCAACAGCTTCCAATGTCACACAGCATTCTAATCACTCAGTCATGCAAAAGACACCTTTCGTAGTGGATGGTCTCCCCTCAGGTCCTTCAGGGCAGACCCTTTGTCCTTCCTTCTCCTGTGGCTACTGTGACAACAGATGCCTCCCTGATCGGGTGGGGGGGGGCATTTTCAAGGCAGGACAGTCCAGGGCACATGGCAGCCTTTAGAAAGCCACCTGCACATAAATGTCTTGGAAATGAGAGTGGTGCTTTTAGCGTTGCAGGCCCTTCAAGACTGTCTACCCACCGGGATGATTGCAGTTCAGACAGACAATATGTCTGTAGTGTGGTACATCAACAATGTCGGGAAGCACTCAGACTTTGGCAGTGGACGATCTCTTTGCAACAGTTTCTGGTAGCAACGCATATCCCCGGGAAGTCCAACGTCATAGTGGACAGGCTGAGCAGAGCCATTCTCATGCCCCACGAGCGGTCTCTCAACCAACTAGTAGCAAAAAGAATTTTCAGATGGTGGGGTCAGCCTTGCTGCAATCTTTTTGCAGCCCCTCAAAACAGCAAGTGCCAAGACTTCTTCACCCTCTTCCCTCTCCTAGGTCTTCCCCCCAGAGACGCTGTAGTCCACGATTGGCCCTGGGGTCATCTGTATGCTTCCCCCCCTTTCCCTTTATTCAGTTAATCCAGAAAGCAACTGCTTTGAGATCCAGAATGATCCTAGTTGCCCCTTACTGGTCTCGACAAATCTGGTTTCAGTTCCTGCAACATCATCTACTAGATCAGCCCTGGCATCTGGATCCAGCGCCAGATCTTCTGACACATCAGTCGGGCGGGCTGCATCAATCTCTTCAATCTCTCAACCTCACAGCTTGGTTGCTCCACTTCCAACCCTAGCCAGGCTTCCCTCAATCTCTTATTCAGTTCGTGACATCATCCTCGCTTCGCACAAATCTACTACCAGAAAGACTTATGCTAGCAAATGGAAGCATTTCTCTGTTTGGGCAGGGGAGAAACAAGGTGACCCTTTTACAGCTCCTGTCCATACAGTTTTAGAGTTTTTGGCAGAACTTTTTCAAATGGGTTCTTCTTCAGCCACCATCAGAGTTCAGCTGGCAGCTATTGCAAATTTTCATGTTGGATTGTCAGAGACCAGCATTATGTCACACAAACTTTGTAAAGCCTTTCTAAAAGGAACCCTCTTACTTAGGCCCCTGGTAAAAGATCCTCCCACACCATGGGACCTAAATTTGGTGCTGTCATCCTTAATTCTCCCTCCCTTTGAGCCTGTGGCTTCCTGTTCGTTAAAGTTGCTCTCTTGGAAAACTCTGTTCTTAGTAGCCATCACTTCAGCGAGAAGGGTATTGGAACTTCTAGCCCTTTGTATTCGCCCTCCTTACCTTGTTTTTCACAAAGATGGAGTGTCTCTTAGGACTAATCCGTCCTTTTTACCCAAAGTACTCTCTGAAAAAATCTGAATCAGACCATCGATCTTCCTGTCTTCTTCCCACTTTATACCAATAGGTCTGAACGGAAGTTACATTGTCTGGATGTTCACCGTCAGTTACGTTTCTACCTGGATAGAACCAAGCAGACCAGGAAATCAGAACCGCTCTTCCTGTCTTACGTGGAAGGGAAGCAAGGCCTGCCAGTTTCCAAAGTAACCTTGTCCAGGTGGTTGACCTCTGTTATGTTGCTTTACCAACTGAGGCATAAGGAGCTCCCTATTAAGCCCAGAGCTCATTCAACCAGAGCATTAGCTTCTTCAGTAGTCTTTCAGGCAAGATTGCCAATGGATTCCATTTGTGCAGCGGCCACATGGGCCTCTCCTCATACCTTCATTTCTCATTACAAGCTGGACATGACCTCTAGAAGTGGGGCTGAGTTTGGTTCCACTGTACTCAAGAGTCTGTTACATTGAGCCACCCAGGACTAAGGTGCTAGGGATGCTGTCCCATCCAGCAAGAATGAAGGCGAGATAGACAACTTAACATTAAGAAGTTATGTACCTACCATAACATTCCATGTTAGTTGTCTTCTTCTCGCCTTCTTTCTTGCGTCCCACTCTCCATCCTCCTAGCCTGGCAAGACCAAGAGTATCTTCTGAGATGTGTTATCATGAGAGTTATCTCCTCGGCTACCTCTCTTCCCTTTCTTGGTAACTTCCATGAGAGTTTTATATATATATATGTATGTATGTGTGTGTGTATATATATATATATATATCTACGCAAGAGCTTAGATATATAGAGGTAGATGTATATATATTTTCTCTGTCATGGTAGGGACATGTATGTCCATAGTGTTAGCTATCAAACGAGATCTGGATATATGACGCCTAGCATTATGGGACATAGGCTAGGCTTGAGCCAGTAAAAATAGCTCTCGAGCTTTAGTAATAGACAAGAGTCGGAGCCGAGGTTTGGCTCTGAACCCATCCAGCAAGAAAGAAGGTGAGAAGAAGACAACTAACATGGAACGTTATGGTAAGTACATAATTTCTCATTCTGTGCTGGAACTAGTTTACCCTCTAGCAACATTGTTCAGCTTTTTGAAATTTGGAAGTAGGATGATCCTTTGGATTCAGTAAAACTTTGTAAGGCCTTCTTGAAGGGTACCATTTCTTGTCTGACCTACTTTTTGTGGACTGCTACACTTTGGATATTTACTTTTTTAGAGAAGCTCGTACTACGTTTTTTGAGTAAACATTTATTTCTGTCTTAGATAACACTTGCCCATTGCAGCAGTCTCCCTGCATGTATTTTCTGAATCAAGTCTTCTCAGCCTCCCTTCCTCTTTTTCCCCCACATGGGTAGGATATCCTTTCCTATAAATCTGTCTTGCCTCCCCAAGATAGCTACCAAGACTAAGCTGAATCATTTACATGCATATTTCTCCAGTGTTTGAATCCAGGAATGCATCTTTTCCATACTGCAGATATTCATTGCCAGATAAGATACAGTACTAGATAGGCACCACCTGTTACAAGAACAACTGTCTGTTCCCTTTATGAAGGACAAGCAAGTTCACAGAGCACTGCTTTTCAGAATGGTTGTGAGGTTGTAGTATGTATTGCTAAGAATGCCAAGAACCTAGAAAAGATGGCCAAAAGGTCTCTCTACTACAGTAGTTGACATAGCTCTCATCCTCTTAGTGCAAGAAATCTGGACAAAACCAAAAAAAAAAAAAGACAGTTTGTAAATATTGCCCTTATAAATGTACAAGGTTGATAGAATAACCGGTTTTGTATTGGCATGATTTTTTTTAAATTTAAATATTTATCATTGTTTTTGGATTTCAGTACTCAAGTCATTTTTCAGAAGGTTAAATCTTATGAGGACTGAGGAACAGACCAACAATACAAGGCAAAAATCTGGACATTTTGTGACAATCCAAGTAGTTGAGAGGTGTGATAGTTGATATTTTAGTAATAGTATGTATGTTAATAAAAAAGCTTTAAAGGAGAGCAGTGTTCAACATTTTGCAGTCGTCCTGTATTTTCAGACTTTTTAATAGTTCCTGGGTTCGCATTTATTAATCTCTGAATTTTATTTATTAACTGACATTTGTTTACTGGGGAGGTCTGACTGGATTTAGTAGCCTTTTTACAACCCTGGGAGAAAAGCTCCACATTATATGTCTTGATTTTTCACAAGATGAAAAGAGCTTGTAGGTCAAAATTTGTGAGAAACTAGTGGCTTAATAGCAATAACCCACGCCTGGGTGTGGGTAATGCTGGATTTACCCACGGTTGGCATTGTTTGGTCACGAGGGCGAAGCCCGAGTGGCCAAACAAGGCCAACCGTGGGTAAATCCAGCATTACCCACACCAAGAAGTGGGTTATTGCTATTATACAATGACATTCCAACAGTCAGGAAATCCTTCTATGTGGCACACCTCATCACTAAGGGCTTTTCATCCAGAAAAAGGAGGTCATTGTCCCACTGTACTCATCCCTCATTAGACCCATTATAGAATACAATGCCCCATTTGGTATGTACCTCTCAAGACATCTGCAACAACTGGAAAGGCCGCAGAAATACCTCACTAAAAGAATCACAGGACTAAAGCAGATGCCCTACGCTGACCGCCTTAAAAAAACTCCAGCTATACTCTGTCACATATCGTCTACTCAGAGGCGATCTCTGCTTAATGTACAAGGCCATGTCACACCCAGAGCTGTTGGACATGCTACACTTAAAGAAATCCCAATCCCTCAGAGCCACACGCTCCAGGGATCTAAACCGTATCACAATAAACAAAACATGCTGGAGGGATAGGTTCCTGACCGAAAGACTCCCCAGACTCTGGAATAGATTGCCCATACATGTCAAGCAGAGTGCCTCTTTGGCCCTCTTCAAAAGGAACCTTGACGATTGGATGGGAGAAAGGAAATTCACCTCGGGGATCACTTCAGTCGCCCTGCTAGAGAGGGGTCCAGGGAAGAAATAGCCAGGGAATTGTTATGGCTAGGCTTATATAGGCCCTAGGGCTGATAGCCTAGTACCAACCTATGAACCTATTATTTAAGAAAAAAAAAAATACTTTTCTTAAATAATGGCATTGTATAATGCCTCCTTGCTGCCCTTCCGCAGCTGTCTGGTATTGTGCGGCAATTCTGATGTATTGCGCATGCGTATGCCTACGCAGTACATCAGAACTGTGGGCAAAAGCAACGGAGAAAGCAAGATCTCCGTTGCTTTTTACTGTTTCGCTATGTTAAATGGGTTTAACATAGTGAGACAACTTTAAAAAAAAGCAACTGAGAATCTCCGTTGCCTATTTTTAAAGCTGTCTTGCTATGTTAAACCCATTTAATATAGCGAGACAGTTTTGAAAAAAAGCAACGGAGAAAGCAAGATCTCTGTTGCTTTTTACACACTGTCTCACTGTGTTAAAGGAGTTTAACATAGCGAGACTGCTTTAAAAAAAGCAATGGAGATGTCTGTTGCTTTTTTTTAAAGCTGCCTCGCTATGTTAAACTCCTTTAACATAGCGAGACAGTGTTTTAAAAAAGACTTATACTAATGGAAAAAGTCTGGGCGACCGGACCTTTTTCCATTAGCATAAGTCAATTTACAACGTGCACATTTTGAAATATTAATGGAGGGTCATGGTATAATGTGGAATAATAAACACACAGTTAAAGTGCAGTTTGAGGCACTTGGAGTATACTGAGAGTCTATGACCTTAATTACTATGACTGTGGATGAGGTGAATCAGGGAAGAGTAGAGTTGGTAAGAGTTGGAAGAAGATGAGGAGATGCAGTATATTAGACTGGGGATGCACATGTGCATGTCCAATTGCCATTTAGGTGATTTTTGAGTAGATTTTTGAATGAGGTGAGGTTTTGCGTTGCAAGAATTTTCTGAAGGATAGAGTTCCATTTTTTTTTTTTTTTAGATTGGATTTGAATTATGGGAGTCTCTGAAGCTGCTGTTTGCTTTTGGTGACTTTTAGAAGGAATTTGTTAGAGGATCTTAGGAGTCTGTTAGTTTGGGTTTGAGCTAAGCTTTGGAGTGTTAGACATTTATTATACTTTTATATGACAGAATGGGGTATAGTAATTTGGTTGACGGCTGAGGTTGGGTATCTCTAACCATTTTAGCTGTTTGAGAACTATGCACTGATGGGTTATGTTTGGAAGATTAGTGAAGAATTTGGTGATTTTTATGGTAACAAACCTCTAGCTCATTTAGGACGTTTTTTCTAAGGGTTGTGAATATTGGGCTGGCATATAATAAGGTGGATAGACGGTGTGTCCTGGCGATTTACTTGTCTGGAAGAGTTGGTAAGGCTTGATTCTGTTAAGGGAACCTAATTTGATGTGGGCTTTTTCTAATAATTTGACTCAGATGCTTGTCAAATTTTAGACTGCTGTCAATGGTGACACCTAGTAGCTTTGTTTCCAAAGTTGGTTCGATTGCTGTGTTATTTTAAAGTGTTGCTTTTGGCTGTAGGCTTTGTTGCATTTGTTTTGGAAAAGCATTAATTTGGTTTGTTGGGGCTTAGTATGAGTTGGAGGCTGTGAAGGTAGGATTAAGTGGTAGAGAAGGATTTTTTGGTGGCTTCTTGTAGCTGAGGTAGGAAGGGTGCAGAGCAGGTGATAGTGGAGTCATTTGCTTATTGGGTGAGGGTGGCAAGATTGGTAAATGAGTGCAGTTTGTAAAGATAGAAAATGGAAGTGGACCTGATATAGATCCTTGTGGGACACTGACAATGACTGGTAGCAGAGAGGTGAGATCTTTTTGCCACTTCATTACGTTGGTGGTGCTGCGGTAGCGTTGTCGCGTCACAGTAAGACGTTGTCCTGTTCGATTCTCAGCTAGAGCGTCTTCTGTGTGGAGACATGCGTGAATGGGCGTACCTTCGTTGAAGGTTTTGCGTCAGGGCTGGCAACTCTGCATGTAAAAATCTACTGCCAATCATTAGCGGACCGGAGTTCCACTGTGGCGACCCCTAACTGGGAAAAGCCGAAAGACACAACAACAACAACTGCCTGTTGGTGGTTGGAGAGAGAGCTGTGGAACTAGGAGAGGGTTTCCGGAGATAAGCTGAGGGAAGTGAGCCCATATAAGAGCGTTTTGTGGGATACTGTTTTGAATGTTTTGGACATATCTAGAAAGATGGAAGAAACATGCTTCCCTTTGTTTTTGAGTTGGTTTATGGCGTTAGTTAAGCTTAGAAGTGCAATTGTGTTGCTGTGATTGAATCAAAAGCCCTGCTGACAGTTGGTTAGCAGGTTATTTGTTAGTAAGTGATCAAATAGTTGAACATGAACACAGGTTTCTAAAATTTTTGAAAGCGGTGAAAGGATGGAAATTGGCCTAAAATTATAGAGTACTAATGAGGGGCCACCTTTGTTTAGAGTGATTGCATATGAAATTTTCCAGAATTTTGCAATGTATTTTTCAGTGATGGATCTCTTGATTTTTTAGTATTGAAATAGGGTAGCAGATGACATTGGCTGCCAGTTTGAGGTATTCATTTGGTAGCTGATCCTCTGAAGGTAATGTTGGTTTTTAGTTTAGCAACTTTTTTATCTTGTCTGCCAGGACAAGTTGAAGGAGTGTGGTGCTGGCAGTATTAGTTGTAGGTGGGATGACAGAAAGGGGAATGCTGGTTGTCTTTCATGAGTGAGAGAATAAAAATTCAATACTAGCAAAAACAAACTGTTGTAGACAAAAACAGGTACCAAACCACTAGGTAAAAAACTCCAAAGGTTTATTAAAATGTTGTAAAGCGCTTTTCGTCTTCCTTCTTAGGAAGACTTCTTCAGACAAGGTAAAAAATTAATTCAACAGAGTTTAAAAGCAAAAAAAGGCGCCAAAACAGCGCAAAACAAATTACATACAGCTGCCATTAATTAAAACTCACTGTCATCATACCGATGTTAAAGGTATATACCACTTCTTCAAGTGCGGGTTACAAATCCCACATTCCTATATTACATAAAAAACTGAGATGTATTAGATCCCCCCTTTTTTAAAAAATGTACCTTTTTTACTACAGGATCTATAAAATATAAAATAAACATTTAATAAGGATAAACATCATAGCAGACACACAGGTTCATAGTGCATCCAGTTTATAAACGCAACATAATATCAAATTACCTTACAGACGATACTGGCAAGAATCAATGCCAACCCCAAAACAAGGGGTGTTTAACTCCTTGAATTAAAATGTAAATAAATAACGTCACAACACAATTTCTAGATATAGATAAAAGCCCCCTAACAAACAGTAAAGGGTGCAGATCACCTGTAACAAATGCCATGTACGTAAAAGGTAATAAACAATGATAAGACAATGCAAGCTCACTGTAAATCTGCAGTGACTGTTCATTCAAAAGTACACTGAATAGTATGCATTGTGCCTCCTTTCATATAAAAAAGTCCCAAATACGTCTATTTTAATGTTCTAAAAAATGCAGTTTTTGTAAAATAAATAGAAATATAAAAGTGACGTGGGAGTTACTCACACTCCAAACAATAAATTCGCAATAGAATTAGCAGCTGCTGTTGCTGAGGTTAAGACAAAAAGCTACGAAGCTCCAACTAAACCTATATTTCCATATTTTTAAGACAACGCTCTCAATCAGCACATTATGCATCCGCCTGAAAGGCAAAAAGTTCCTTCCTGCCCCTCCTATTGTATCTCAGTGAATGGTTTTGGCCTCTGTTGGAAAAAGAATCATTGCCATTATTACTATTAAAATTATTATTAGCCATGTTGCTAGCTGAACGTCGGTCACTGTCGTCGTTCCTCCAATCTGTCATTGAACATGATTGGTCATTTTGAATTTCTGACTAATTAGAATTAGAATTCATGTATTTAAAACTGAACTTTATTAGTCATTGTGTACTGAACTTTATTAGTCATTCTGTTCTGAGGAAGTCAATTTATTTGAAAGCGCTTAACCATTTTGGATGTCTTACCATTGTGGATTTTAATTACGTTTTATTTCATTTGTGGATGTGTTTTATACAATAAATTATCCGTGGACCCGCAACACTGTGCTCTTCTTTTGATTTAGTTTGTTTTTGAGCACTTTCCACTACTTTTTGGGTTCCTCCAATCTCCCCCAAAAACATCTAATTCACCAATTCCTGTTCCTATTCGCACAGTGCGCTCAGGGTCTTTGTTATTAATAGAACGCGTAGTAGTACTACGTGTACTAAACAGTTGACCAAAAATACCTTTACCTTGAGAGGGTGGTGGTTTAGGGTGTACAGTTACCATTCTTATAATCACCAATGTCTCTCTTTAATTTTTTGAGTTTCACTTCAGTGTTCTTAACCAATTGTTGGTCGATAGATGAAAAAACTCTCTTATAGTCATAATGGTACCTCATAAAGTCTGGGTGTGTTCTGATGTCTCCAACTAAACCTATATTTCCATATTTTTAAGACAACGCTGTCATTCAGCGTGTTGTGCATCCGCCTCAAAGGCGAAAAGTTCTGTCAACCAAAACTAAAAGAAAACAAACCTATTTAAAAATAAACCTTCTATTTTAAAATAAAAAAGTAGCAAAAAAAGGAGTCTGCCCTCCGTAAAACAAGCTGAAGGAACAGAAAAAACAGCAGACCCCAAGCCATCAGCACTGCTGAGTTGTTTCCTTAGTAGGAAAATGCGTGCCTACAAAGTTGTAGTTATAAGCATTGCAAAACGTCATGTAGAATGACTTCATTCAAACCAGTTAAAATAACGTATAACCGTGGTGAATGAATACATCTAACATTCCCATTATTAAAATTTATTTTACCTTTTAAACTCTGTTGAATGAATTTTTTTATCTTGTCTGAAGAAGTCTTCCTAAGAAGAAAGACTAAAAGCGCTTTACAACATTTTAATAAACCTTTGGAGTTTTTTACCTAGTGGTTCGGTACCTGTTTTTGTTTTTGTCTACATGAGTGAGAGAATGGTTAGTGAAGAAAGAGTTGCATTAGGTAGCTAATGTTTCTTTTGAGTCTAAGGTATTGGGAGTTGGGGTTTTAGTTTGTTCTGGTTGTAGAAGTTGTTTAATGGAGTCACGGAATTTTTGTGGATTGCTGTGATGATGTGGATTCTGATAAAGTAGATCTTTTTTTTGTCATTTATGACTTGTTTTTTTGGATTTGTTTCTAAGTGAAAATAGTTATCGTCGGATTCATTATTTTCTGTCTGACTGATATTGGTACCAGAGTTTGTTTTTGTTTCAGTAGATGTTTGGCTTCTTTAGTGAGCCATGGGCCGTAGTTAGCTTTAGTTCTTATATTCCTGATGAGGGCCAAGTTGTTGAGAATCTCAAGGAATTTGTTGTTGAAATATTCGATGGATGATTCTAAAGGGAGGTACTTTAAAGGGGACCAGTTACAATTTTGGAGGAGTTGTTTGGAGGTAGGTATAGAAAAACTTATTTTGTTACATACTTGATTATAGTTTGTGTTTTTGGTTGGATTGTTGCAGTGCATCAGTATGAATGGTGACAGGTGGTCAACCTAAGCTGTCTCTGAGACAACCTGAGTGATAGATTAGTGAGGGTTTGTTGGTTAGGCTCCAGTCAAGAGTAGCTTGCTTGTTGCTATGTTTGTCCACCTTAGTTGGTGTGTGTATCATCTGAGTGTTTCAGTGCAGGTTTATGTGGTTGGTTGGGTTATCTGAGGAATAGGTTTGCCAATTGATGGTGAAATCGCCTACTATTATTGTTTCTTTGCCAAGTGTGGTGGATGCCCAGGATATTAAGTTTTCAATTATGGAGGATTTATTGCCAGGTGGGATGTGTACTCGTACTATGATTGTGTTTATTATGATTGATTTCTAGTCGAGAGGCCAGCAGTTTGGTATTATTCAGGTCTGAAGGGTTAACTTGTAATAGTCGTAGTTTGTGTGTTTTTATATATAGCAGTTAGTCTGCTGCCTCACTTTTGATCTCTATCTTGCCTTAGGATGTTGTAGCCAGGGGGTAGGATTTCTTTGTCTGTGTGCTTTGAGCCAGGTTTCTGTTAAGACTACAATGTCAGAGTTGTAAAGGAAAGTGTAATATGGAACTCATACTTTTATTTAGTATGCTTCTAATATTCATGTTAACGAGAAGTAAACTGGATTTGTTTTGGGGTACGTTGGTGAGTTGTTATTGTGGTTTGAGGGTTGTTTTGTTTGTTGTGTTGTTGGGAGCTTCTTTACTACATTTTGGACCAGGGTTTGGTTGAACATCCCCACTCCTTTGTAGTTCTGTTTTATTATGGGGAGGGGTGAATGTATTTGTTTCTGTGATTTTTGAATTTACTTAAGTAGGTGAATGTTTTGTAATATATAGGTATTTATAAGAGAATAGATGTATTTTGCAAGAGTTTGAGATATTTGCTGCTGTATGTTAAGTGCAGTTAGAGATGGGAAGGGGAATGGGTAGGTTGGAGAGTGTAAGCAGATTATTTTGAGATTGTGCATAGTGGTAAGGAAGAGAGCAGTTGTTAATAGGATTACACTGGTTATGTGTATTAATAACTTTGTATTTTATTATGTTGATGTAATTTGTGTTTTGACTAGTAGTTATAATGTCTGACAGGTTAGTATTAGGATTGGTATGGGTGGGGTTTAATGTAATTAGTAGCAATGTGATTGGTTAGTGGGTAAGGATGGGAGTGGTTTGGGTAGGATAAGTGTCAACAAAGTGGGGGTGGGTGGGAATAGGGGGTAGATTAGGGGAGCAGACTAAGCCTGAGTGTAGCAAGGGTGACTGGAGTGGGTTAAACCTGACCACTGAATTAATCAGCCTTCAGAAACTATCAGGAAGTTAAATAAAATAATAAGAGAACAGACTACAAATATTACTTAAGCATATCAGACACGTACATTTAAATGAGAAGAATCTAACTTTACTTTTAAAGATAAAGTTTTTATGCTAAAATCCATAAACTATACAATTGCTTTTCTGCTTTGGAAAGTATACACTTGAGAATTTCTACAAGAGCATTTTATACTCCAGGCAAAATAAACATAAATAAAGAACGAAATGATTTTATAAATTGGAGATGTTAAAAAATAGTATTTTGAAGGCAGACTGGAAATGCATTTTCAAAGTATCCTATAATTAGGGCATATTGGAAAGAGATTCAAACAGTTTGTCAAGAATTATGAACAGTTAGGTTTACTTTAACCAGTAGTGTTATTCAATACTGTCTTCTTTTCTTCAGTAGTTTAAGTAGTAATCAGTATCTTCTTTTATGGTTTAAACTAGTCATAGCAAGAAAAGAAATGATTAAAAAATCTTTGAAAGAATTAAAACCAACATTTTCAGATTACCAATGTCTTACCAGAAATATTCAAGATACAAAAGTAAATTGAATAATATTCGAAACGTGTTAGGCCAGATTCCATAACGTTTGTGGATTTAGGCAGATCCTTGTCATAGGATATACTGTAGAGATGTAAATAAAACAAAACTATATATTCTGCGTATAATTCTGACTTGTGTCAAGACAAGTATATACAGTCAGTATGCCATTCTGTTTGTAGTTAACTGATGCCTGCGACTGGTGTAATTTCATTGTACTTTGCCACTGACTGGATGAAGACAGTTTAAAGACTTTTAAATTTTTGTCATATTTTCCTTTCACATTCAGAATGTTTGTTTATTCCTTTTTTCTTTCTTCTCAGTAGTGAAGTTCAGTTTACTTGCCATCTGTTGCCAAGTCACTGTTTAGTGGTAACCAGTTTGTTTTTGGAGGGGATGTTGACATTTGCATGTATATTACTGGAGATTATTAATTGAGGTAAAATTAGCTTGTTGCTCAATACTTCATACTCCTTTTGAAATCTGTTCCATTATGGTACACAATGGTACACAATTTCTGTGTGTAGTAGCAGTTTTTGGCAGTAAGGCAACATATCTTCATTTAGTGCATTCCTTCCTAACTCAGAGTTCACAGCTAAATTACTGTAATCTTTCTGATTTTGCAGACTTCATTTTGCACAAACATTTTCAGTCTGGAAAGAATTTAGCCAGCCTTCCTGCACAGTACATTACAGCTTTTGATGAAATCCTCATGGTAGTGTTCTCCTTCAAGAATATGCTTTGAGGGTGACTGTGAACAACTTCTAACTTGTATAGGAGCAGTATGAATGAAGTACATTGGGAATGCTAAGTTAAGAGTTTGTCACATTGTTCATTTGTTTAACTTATGAAAGAAATTGTTCTGACTCCATGGGCATCTGGTGAAGGATGTTAAACTCCCTTTTACTCTGTGAAGTACATCACGTGTCTGAACATCTCATCTACTGAATAGAATGTAACTGCATTTCCTTTAAGAATGACAGACATTTTCTGCTTTTCATATAATGTCTGAATAGCAGTAATTTAATTATATTTGGTGATCTGTGAGTAAGAGACTGATTTTTAACAAGCATAATCTCATGCTTGCCCTGTCCTTTGCACATGAGAGCAGAATGGAACAAAGAAAGGAAGTGCTGTTATTAAGTGGAGACTTCTAGTTAAAACAAAGACATCAAAGTAGATGTTGGTGATTTTACCATAGATGACTGTTTAGTCATTGTTGATTTAGTTCATCGAGGTAAAGAAGCATGTCTATCAGGTGACATCTGATAGGCTCTTGACTACATTCTCAATGCAGTACTAATGTTTAGACCGCTTTTTTGGTTACAGATGGCAATGCCCATAGTCAGGATGCAAAGCAGGATGTTTTCCTTCAGTGCTAAATGAAATGCAAGTCAACTGGCATGTGAATGAGTGGCTATTCCTTGCATAGATGACACACTCATCCAAAATGTGAACAGTATATGTGATGTGTTATTTTAAGAGTACATTTCTGTGATAATTTTGCTTTACTGTCTGCATTTCTGTTTGCAATATCTTTAGCAATCACTACCACCTCTTAATATTTGTCCAGATTTTATGTTTTGAGTATTTGGGGATATTCTTTCTAAAGCTATTTAATGTATTTGAGTCTGTTTAGCAGTACTTAATGTATTTTGCAATCTTGGCAGTTATCCTGATGTTCTTCGTGTTTCACTGTTGCAGTCATTACATTTGGGTAATCCTGCTGGCAGGTTGCCCTCAATCGGCCTGAATTCCAAAGTCTTGGGTCCTGCGTCGGCTGCTGTCGCCCCTTCCCTGATGTCAGGGGTATAAAAGAAGCAGCCAACGCTATTTTCTTGTCTTTCTAGCTGTGCGGTGCCCGAAGCAGAAGCAGTTTGCAAGTGCCGGTCGGCCGACTCCTGAGATTTTCGTGTTCGAGTTTCAGATCCGAAGTCTTCAGTAAAGCTAAGTACCCCATTGGGGAAACCTTTTTCTTGCTCCAGACCGATGTCAGAAAAAGTTAATACTTGTATTTCTTGTGGAAAGCAAATAACTCATAAGGACTCTCATTCTTACTGTATTCCTTGCCTAGGCCCTGATCACAACATTTCTGGTTGTCTGTTTTGTGCTAGATTTAACCAACGCACTATTAAGCGTCAGTATGATTTTGCATTAAACTATTTTGGATGCTGGTTTAATTATCCAGAAATGTCGTCGGATAGCTATCAGACTACCGGAGTTCACAAAAAATGTAAAGAAAAGGAGAGAGATAAACGTCCGAGGCCCAAAACTGACGAAGCTTCCCCTAAGCCAGTCGCCGGTTCTCAGTGAGGCGCTTTTGCAACCCCTGTTGCCTGCTACTTTCGAGTCATAGGCCACTACTGACTCCCATGTGGAGTCGGCTATGCCGCTGCAAACTCAAGGTATTGGAGCCTCGGAAACTATTCCCTCAGATGGGTCTGGAGCCGCTGAGCAGGCACCGGCTTCTGAGGGTGTATTCAGACCTAAACATCTTTACATTAAACTGACTTCAGCTTCAAAGGCAAAGACTAAAGCACCTTCTAAAGCAAAGAAACAAACTCAAGAGCCACGTGGACAGGCCTCTATACCCAAAAAACAGATGCTCAGAATGGCCGAAGACTTGATTACCTTGATCAGGGGTTCCCATCCCCCTCCTGATAAGAGGCCTAGGCAAGAGACAGACTATGAATCTTCAGATCAGGTTTCTATTTCGTCTGATTCCTCTTCTGATCAGGAATATTCTCTTCCCCCCCATGAGGATTCTGATGCTGAAGAATCTATACTTTCAGCTTCTCCTCCCGAGGATTATTCTTTTGGGGAAACCTTGCATACCATGAGGGAGCATTTCCACTGGGAGAGCCAAGATTTTTCAGAATCTAAAAAGAGGCTCAGGGACTTCCTTTTACTACCTCAACACAGGCCTCTAGCCATTCCACCTGTGTTAGACATTGTAGATGGTGTGTTTTCGGAGTCTAGTCTGACCCCTGACTCCTTAACCCTGCTGCAGACCCAGAAACTATTTCACAGGGTCCCAAAGGAGTTAAGGCTTCCGCTGCAAAAAAACCCTACCCCCTCTGACAGAGATTCTAGGGCACTAGATAGATGGGGGGAAAAAAGGTTTACACATCTGCTACCTTGGCTATAAGGGCCTTAAACTGTCAGTTTCATATGCTCAAATATCAGCAACATGTCATGGCATTGCTTAAACAGAAAATGTTGTTAAAATCTGAATGTGCAGAAAACAAGGAAATGCAGGATTTATTGCATGCAGCTGAACAAGTTGGAAAGCATACTTTGCAATGTGGTTTTGATTCTTTGCAGGCCTCCTGCAGGGCCGCAGTTACGGGCTCGGTAATTAGGAGGTATTCTTGGTTAAAGGAACAAAATCTGCCTGATATATCAAAATTAAATTATTAGATGCACCTTTACAGCATGATACTTTGTTTAGTGTTAAGGCAGAAGAGGTGTTAAAGAAAATGGAGGACAAAGCTAAATCTATGCAAACTGTCAAAGATTTTTTACAAGTACAGCCACCTAGGTTTAGTAGACACTGGCCTACAAAGAATTGATCCTTTCCTGTGTCAGACAGACCTTAAAGGGGCAGATCCAGATGCAGATCCCAGGTGCAAGGTTCATACAGGTCAAAGCAATGAGGCGCTTCTACCTCCAAAGTTGGAGAAGACAAATCACAACCATACAGGAAACTGTCCCAATGACTTCCCCCTGCCTGCACCAACCACTTATCTCCTGGCAGCACCCTTAGGGGGAAAATTAGCACTTTTTTCTCAAAATTGGCACATTATAATCCAGGACAAGTGAGTTCTAAATATAGTGTCACAAGGCTAGAAGTTCCACTTCCATACCCTGCCAAAGGCAAACGGCTGGCCAGATCTGCCAGGAAAAAAATCAATGGGCAGAGGCACAAAAACAAGTCTCATCCCTCATGAACATGGGGGCCATTCAACAAGTACCAGAGCAAGAGCAGGGACAAGGATTTTACTCAAGACTGTTCTTGGTACCCAGAAAGGACAAGGCCTGGAGACCAATACTGGACCTATCTATTCTAAACACATTCCTGGATATACCAAAATTCAAATTGTTGACTTTACAGCAGCTTCTTCCCATGGTGGGCAAGAAGGCTTGGCTTGTGACTTTAGACCTAAAAGAAGCATACCTGCATGTCCCAATCAGACAGTCATGCAGAAGATACCTCAGATTCAAGGCTGGCTCAATGCATTACCAATTCTCTGCACTGCCCTTGGCTTATCCACTGTGCCCAGGGTCTTTAAAAAGTGCCTGGCACCAGTAATTGCATTCTGCAGACTGAGGAATACAAATGTATCCTTACTTGGATGACTGTCTAATTCAAGCAGAGAAAAAGGACATTCTTCTACAGCATCTGGCATTCGTGAAAAGACTTCTAACATGCCTAGGGTACACAGTCAATGAAAAGAAATCAAAACTAGTACCCTCTCAAGAGATAATATTCCTGGGTGCAAGCTTAAATACAACTGCCCAGATGGTTTATCTCATGCCAGACAAACAAAGGCAACTGACAACCTATTTGAAAATGTTGGCAACAAAGGCCCAGTTATCTGCAAAAAAAATTCTGCAGGCTTTGGGCTTCTTGGCATCCTGCATCCTACTAATTCCATATGCAAGACTGCATATGAGGAAACTTCAATGGTACCTAAAAAGTGCTTGGACTCCACATTGCCACACCCTGGAAACAATGATGACTCTCATTCCCTGCCTGCAACAGGAGTTTCGATGGTGGGTGAAGGCTTGTCACCAGAACAAGGGACAGCCATTCACATTACCCCCAGCCAGGCAGAACCTAACAACAGATGCATCAGATTATGCCTGGGGGGGGCCCACATGGCAGAAAGATGCATTCAGGGCGCATGGTCCTCAAACCAAATGCATCTACATATCAATCAAAAAGAGACGCTAGCTGTTCAAAATGCCCTGACAGCCTTCAAGGAACTACTTCATCCGGGACAGCTACTGATACAGACAGGCAACACCATGGCCATGTGGTATATAAACAAGCAGGGGGGGCACACATTCTTACCCCCTTTGCAGACTAGCATGACTTTGTGGGACACAGCATTGACTTACCAAGTACATCTGCAGGCACAATTCCTGCCAGGAAAGGAAAATACTCTTGCAGACGAACTAAACAGAAACCTCATGGATCCCCACGAGTGGCAGCTGGATCCACAAGTCTTCATCATGATAACAAGGAAATGGGGATGCCCGGACATAGATCTTTTTGCCTTCCCTCACAACTACCAACTAAAAAGATTCTGCACAAGGACTTGCAAGCATGGAAAGTGGACGCCCTATCAGTATATGCCTTTCCTCCACTGCCTCTCCTCCCCAAGGTACTCATAAAGGTTAGACAGGAGAAGCCAAAGATGATACTGATTGCACCAGACTGGACCCGCCAGTACTGGTATCCAGTCCTAAGGAACTTGTCTCAATGCCCAGCATGGACCTTACCTCAATACCTCATCTACTGTCCCAGCAAAACAATCAGATCCTGCACAGCCACTGCATTAGTTTCTGCTATTTACAGCATGGCAACCCAGTGCCTAAGGGCATTAGGCCACATTCAACCAGAGCTGCAGCCACTTCAGCAGCCTTTCTCAGGGGAGTACCAACCAAAGACAATTTAGAGGCAGCATGACGGATAATGTAATCATACAAAACACACCTCTCAGTAAAGCTGTGATGGATGTCATTTTGGAAGCCAGAAGGCCTAGTACTAGAAAATCTTATGCTGGAAAATGGAAGAGATTCTGTGCTTGGAACCAGGCACAAGGAACTGACACAGCTGTACCAAATATTCCTCAGATTTTGCAATACTTAACTGAGATGCCGGACAAAGG
This sequence comes from Protopterus annectens, assembly GCF_019279795.1. Lineage (NCBI taxonomy): Eukaryota > Metazoa > Chordata > Ceratodontiformes > Protopteridae > Protopterus > Protopterus annectens. Next base: position 1,896,323,711 of record NC_056725.1, read on the forward strand.
CTTATCATTAATTAAAATTCATGTCTATGCCATTTCGGCTCATTACAATATAGAGCCACCAATCTTTTCTCATCCTTTATTAAGGCAGTACCTCAGAGGAGCCAGAAATTTAAGACCTCCAAGGAGATCTCCAATACCTGCATGGGACCTCAACTATGTCTTGGAAAAACTCACCCTGCCTCCTTTTGAGCCAGCTGCTACTGCTGATATAAAGTTTTTATCTTTGAAACCAGCTCTGCTCCTAGCAATAACTTCTGCAAGACGAGTTTCGGAGATACAGGCACTCATAGCTGTGGAAACTTTTATCATTTTTTTATCCAGATAGGGTCTCTCTGAGGACAAACCCAACATTTATGCCTAAGGTGGTGTCCAGTGTGGCTCGTAATCAAACTATTCATCTGCCAACTTTTTACCCAAATCCACAGAACAAGGGGGATAGAATTCTGCATTCTTTGGACGTACACAGACAGCTTAGATTCTACTTGGACAGAACCAAAGTTTTCAGGAAGACAGAGCAATTACTAGTGGCATATGCTGCAGGATCACAAGGAAAGGCTATCTCAAAGCAGACTATATTGCAAAGTGGATAGGCCACTGCATTAGTTTCTGCTATTTACAGCATGGCAAGCCAGTGCCTAAGGGCATTAGGCCACATTCAACCAGAGCTGCAGCCACTTCATCAGCCTTTCTCAGGGGAGTACCAACCAAAGACAATTTAGAGGCTGCTACTTGAGTTCAGTGCACACCTTTACAAAGCACTATCATCTGCCACTCTACTCTAAATCCAGGGCAGGCTTTGCCACTGCAGTTCTGCAGGGCCTCATAGCCGCTCCTAATGCTGGTTAGCTCCGGCCTCCCAACCATAGCTTTGGGACTCTACCCAGATGTAATGACTGCAGCAGTGAAACATGAAGAACATAGTACAGTTGTGTACACTTACCATAAATGTAGATGTTCGAGTGTGTTCACTGTTGCAGTCCAGGTTACCCACCCACCATCATCCTTTTTTCTGCTGGAACTTATCTTTCCTTCTCTGATTTTTACAACCTATGTGGTGTATTTGCTTGTAGATTAAGGTAAAGTTTATATTGGTGCATGTATTTTTATATATATATATATATATATATATATATATATATATATATATATTTTGGCCACCCTTTTTAGGGGGCACCTGACATCTGGGGCAAGAAAAACTGGAGAAAATGGTGTCAGCTGCTTCTTTTATACCCCTGACGACCTGATGTCAGGGAAGGGGCGACAGCAGCCAACACAGGACCCAAGACTTTGGAATTCAGGCCGACCTGCCAGCAGGAATACCCAAATGTAATGACTGCAACAGTGAATGCACTCGAACATCTACATTTATGGTAAGTGTACACAACTGTACTTTGCAAACATTACTTATTCCACCTATTAATAATTTTCCATGCCATAATTGATCTTGTTTTTACACTTTATTTTTTGCCTTCATGAGATACCAGCTTCCGCTGTCCATCAATGTAGACAGTTGAAGATCCTAAATGGACATCCTTCTTCAAGGTTTTGGGTGGGATTGCTGACTGGGAAGGGTTGAACATGGTTACTGTAGATCACCACCACTCTGCAGTGAATGTATGGGTGTTCACCTGCCTTGTTATTACAGGATAATCATAAGAACCTGGCCTGTTAGACTTGCCTAATCCCCTAATGACTAATATAGATCTGCATTGAGCCTGATGTTGTTTCCAATTTGCTGCATGATATTGACCTGGAATTTAAACTGGAGACCTGGCTTGAGGAAGAATTTCATCTCGTTTGGCTGTGGCCATTCCAGATGGAGTGGTCCTTATTTCATGTCTAAGAGAAGACACGTCCTACATGAGTATGACCATTCTAGCTGGAGTCACCCTTATTCAGCCACTCTGATACTGGACTTCCTGTATGGGTACGGCCATCATTTTCTGGCTCACTTATGACCTGATTTAGGTTCCAAGTAGGATAACCATGTCTTTTTCAAGTATGTCCTGTTTCTGGAACAAACTGCATACAGGTCACTTTGTGATTGTGACTGTTTAGATGTAGGATGATCAGGTCTTTATGCTCTGGATGCAAGAGCAAATTACAATTATCTTTTTGCCTACCATCCATTAAATAATTTCAAGGTCTTGTGCATTAAAAGACCTCATGTGAGCTTGGCTCCATGGAGTAGTGGGATGAAGCCTGATGATGGCCCAGATGTCTCAAGACCAGGTAGCTGCTCAGGTGCTGGAAGAGACGGGCAGGGGAAGGATAGGAGTGAGAAGATGATACTTGGCTCCTGCATCTTTAAGAAGGCAGGCAGCATGGCTTGCAGCAGTGCTGACTCTCTACTGGAGAGACAGGTGTAACAGTAGGGAATATGCCTGGCTCTGCCAAGTCATGTCAAAACAGTAGTCTTCTAGGGACATAGGTGGGAATAATCCACTGCCCAAGGGAAGACATAATAAGCCTACACATCCGCTGCCAGGGGGTCATGCTGGGACCCTTCTCAGAAAAGCTCTGCTGGCCGCCTTGCTGACTACTTCCACATTTGGCTCTTCCCCTGTGGGGAATGAATGGTATAATGATCAAGGAGGGGTGATGCTAAGCAGGCACAGGGGGATAAAATGTATATTAAAAAAGATGTGGTATGAGATGGTCTGTTTACCCGAGGATAGTGTTTTTGTTTTTGTAAGTTTGTTTGAGAAACATACTGGGATGAGATGGTCAGTTATGCTCCCTCTGGAGTTTGAGTAAAGGTACTTCAGTGCTGTGAAGTGACATTCAAGTTTGTGTTTTGTGTTTGTAAACACTTGAGTAGTTTTGTTTTTGGATTGTTTCTGGTATGCTGTGTAGTGGACAGTCCAGTCGTGGCTTATAACATTTTCCATGGATTGGATGATACTAGCTCAGTAGTGGAATAGTCATATAGTCCATTGTTTTCTACAGGAATAATTGTTGAGACATGGGTTATGCTTGGATTCTCCATAACTCTTGTGTTTTGGACATAATAATAAAGACCAACTGACCAGCTCTACAGCTGAAATGAATGCATCCAGCATACATCTTGACCATGTGTTATCCTTATTGTTCATAGGTTAATACTAGGCTGACTGCCCTTGCGAGCCATTTTAAGCCTAGCCAATTATCCCTTGTTTGATTCAAACCCTGCACCTTGTGTTTGTAAGGCAAACACCTTAACCATTAAGCCACAATAAACACATGTTAAGAATATTGTTGTATGGTGAATGTATAGTGCATCTTTAGTGGAAATCCTGGATGTGTGGCTGATGCAACACTGGGGACTTGTTCCAGTGGCATAAGGGGATAAAGCCCTGATTATTACATAGGTGTGAGCCAAGTTCATTTATTGTCTCATGCAGCTAATACAATACATTTGAAGATGGGCATGCTGTCTTTCCTGGTGCTTAAGCATAACATGGTGTATACCATCACAAAGGTCAAGGCTCAGAAGTTTAGAATCCTAGGTTGGGGCTGAGAGAACTGAGAAAGTGCGTCTGCCGGATGGCTGGGGACATGAGACATGATTGGAATGGTTCCAAAGTTATAGCTTTATATGCAGGATGTTCTTCGTCTTCCCTTGCTGCAGTCCTGACTATTGGGTATAGTCCGCGTCCCAGTCGGCCCGAATACCAGAGTATAAGGCTGACGTCGGTCATGGCGCCTTAGACTGACGTCAGTACGTCAGGGTACTAATGCGCATGACCGACGTCATTTCCTCAGTCTTTTTTGCCGCATGGTCCGATGCAGAAGCAATTTTGCGAGTGCAGGTTGGCGTTCTGAGATTTTCCGAAACCGGAGTTTCAGACCGAGTACAGAGTTGGCTAAGTAACCCGTTGGGAACATTTTGGTTTTTCTTGCCTCAGTATATTACGGATGTCAGAAAAAGTGAATAACTGTATTTCTTGTGGGAAGCAGATACCGCATAGGGATTATCATACATTGTGTATACCTTGTTTAGGGCCTGAGCACGACGTTGTTGGTTGCCGCTCTTGTGCTAGATTTAATAAGCACTATTAAGAGGAGGCTTGATTGTGCTAGGTTAGTGTTTGGGAAGCGTTGCAATTATATGCCGTCGGATGCTCCGACGCCTGCTTCATCTAAGAAGCGCAGGGACAAAGCAGTGAAGTCTAGGGGTGAGGAACCGGCAGTCCCGGACGTCGGTCCTTTAGAAGGCTCAGGGGAGCCAGAGGTTTTGCCAGGAGTCTCTATGGAGTCTCAGGCAGATACTTTACTGTTACAGGATGTGCCCTCTCAGGAAGTAGGCCAGGCTGAGGGGGCTTCTCAGGTAACTGTTCTTCCCTCTCTTCCCAAGGTAGTTAGGGCCTCTCCTTCTGTTTCCAGAGCTTCTTTTAGAGGAAGGCCAAGTTCAGCTTCTGTAGGGGCTTCTCCTAGCATTTCGGGCTCTGTGCCTAAGAAACATATGCTTAAAATGGCTGAAGATTTGATTACTCTGATTAGAGGTTCTATGCCCCACCTGATAAGAGGCCTAGGGTGGAACAGGAGTTTGATAGTTTTGAACAGTGTTCACAGGCTTCAGAGTCTTCTGTGGAAGACTTGCAAGAGTTTCCTGCTTATTCTGATTCTGATGTGGATGATTCCACTCCTTCAGCTTCTCCTCCTGAGGATTTTTCATTTTCAGAGACTCTTCACTCCATGAGGGAGCACTTTAAATGGGAAGGCCAAGATTACTCTGACTCCAGAAAAAGGCTTAGGGAATTCTTGTTTTGCCTCAGCATAGGCCCTTAGCTATTCCTCCTGTGTTGAATGTGGTGGAGGATGTTTTGCAGAGGCTTCTCTGAACCCTGATTCCTTGCCTCCTGCTCCTGTTAAGCCTGATAGGTATTATAGGGTGCCCAAGCTCATAAGTATTTGTTTAAGAGTCCCAGGGCGACCCAGAAACTGTTTCTCAGGGGCCTAAAGGTGTTAAAGCTTCTGTTGTTAAAAATCCTGTACCCTCTGATAAAGAGGCAAGGGCTTTGGATAGGTGGGGTAAGAAAGTATATACTTCTTCCACTCTAGCCATGAGGGTTGAATTGTCAATTTCATATGCTGAAATATCAGAATTATCTCCTTTCACAATTGAAATCTAAGGTGGATGCTTTGGCGGAAGGTATTGAGTGTAAAGAATTGCTGGATTTGGTTCATGTGTCTGAACAAGTGGGTAAGCATTCTTTGCAGTGTGGTTTTGATGCTGTTCAGGCCTCCTCGAGGGTGGCTGCTACTAGTTCTGTTCTTCGCAGACATGCATGGTTGAAGGATCAGAATTTAGCTGCGCATGTTAAGACCAGGATTTTGGATGCTCCTTTACAGTCTGATGTGTTGTTTGGACCGCCTGTGGAAGCAGTTTTAAAGAAAATGGAGGACAAAGCTAAGTCTATGCAGACTGTTAAAGATTTTTGCAGGTGCAACCTCCAAGTTTAGTAGAAATTGGCCTGCTAAGGGGTGGACATATCCTGCTTATGGTTCCCAGTCTAGGGGTAGATCTAGACGTGGTAGGGGCAGGGCTCAAGGTTCTTTAGGCCTAGATCAGACAGTTCACCTGCTCAGACTTCTGGTGAGGGCAGGGGTCAGTCCTTTCGTAAGCAGAACCAATGACCTGCCTTTTCAGCTGCCAGTGGACTCTCGTCTGGCAGCTCCTTTGGGAGGAAGATTGTCTCTTTTCAAAGAAAATTGGGATTTAATCACTCAAGACAAATGGGTGCTGGATATCATTCATCACGGGTACAGATTTTATTTCCACACAATGCCCCCTTTCAAAGGCATGCCAGATGTTCCTCCTCCACAAAGAAAAGAGGCTCTCAAGCAAGTTTCTCAGTTACTCCAGATAGGGGCTATTCAGCCAGTCCCTGTGTCAGAAAGGGGATTTTATTCTCGCCTGTTCCTAGTACCAAAGAAGGGGAACACGTGGAGACCAATTTTGGATTTATCTATCCTCAACACTTATCTGGACATTCCCAAATTCAAGATGTTGACGTTACAGCAACTGTTACCTCTGCTGGGCAAGGATCACTGGATGGTAACTTTGGATCTCAAGGAAGCTTACCTTCATGTGCCCATAAGGCTAAGTTGCAGAAAGTATCTGCGTTTCGAACTGGAGATTTTCATTATCAGTTCTCTGCATTGCCCTTTGGCTTATCTACTGCGCCCAGAGTATTCACAAAGGTTCTGGCTCCAGTGATAGCTTACTTCAGGCTTCAAGGCATTCAAATTTATCCTTACTTGGACGACTGCCTGATTCTGGCTCAAGGAAAAGAACACCTTCTACAGCATCTGGAATATGTCATAGCAGTGCTAAGATGCCTAGGGTATTCTGTGAACGAAATAAAGTCCAGTCTAGTACCCTCTCAAGACATGTGCTTTCTGGGTGTGAGACTGAATACAGCAGCCCAGATGGCCAACCCCGGACAAACAAAAGAGTCTGTCACTTTACTTCCATCAACTATCTCATCAGTCCGTGCTGACTGCAAGGACAGTCCTTCAAGCATTAGGGTTCATGGCATCTTGTATTCTGGTGCTTCCCAATGCCAAACTGCATATGAGGAAGCTGCAATGGTATCTCAAAAATGTATGGACACAGCACTGCCAAGATTTGGACACTGTCATTCAAATTATACCTTGCCTTCAAAAGGAATTCTTGTGGTGGGCTCAGGAATGTCACCTAAACAAGGGACTCTCTGTGACCCGGCCAGAGGCGAGTCAGATTTTAACGACAGATGCCTCGGACACTGCTTGGGGAGCTCATCTAAATGGAAAGTGGATACAAGACAAGTGGCCTGCCAGACTACAGCATCTACATATCAACATGAAGGAGATGTTAGCAGTCCAGTTTGCATTGATGGCGTTCAAGGAGTTACTTCTTCCAGGGCAGGTGTTGATTCTGACAGACAACACAACTGTCATGTGGTACATCAACAAGCAAGGGGAACACATTCTTATCCTCTATGCAGGCAAGCAATGATTTTATGGGAGATCGTTAAGCCTGCAACTGACTCTTCAGGCAAGGTTTCTGCCAGGAGCACAGAACTCCCTAGCAGATGTATTAAGCAGACAAATCATGGATCCCCACGAGTGGAAACTGGATCTTCATGTATTTCAGAAATTGACAGTGTCATGGGGAACTCCAGACATAGATCTGTTCGCTTCTCCACTAAACCACCAGCTGCCAAAGTATTGCACAAAAGGGTTTCATCACACAGCTTGGAAAGTGGATGCTCTGTCTTTCAGTTGGAAAAACCTTCATGTCTATGCTTTTCCACCTCTACCTCTTCTTCCAAAGGTATTACTAAAGGTCAGACAGGACAGGCCAAGGATGATTTTGATAGCTCCAGATTGGCCTCGGCAACACTGGTACCCACTTCTAAGGAGTCTTGTAAAGAAGCCTCCATGGCCTTTACCTCTGATTCCTCATCTGTTATCTCAGAAGGACGGTCATCTGCTCAATGTCAAGCTTCAATCTCTCCATCTCACAGCTTGGCATATTCTGTGTTGAAACATGGAAGGTCTCAGCTTCCTCAGCAAGTTTTAAATGTGATTATGGAAGCTAGAAGGCCTAGTACTAGGAGAGTGTACGCAGAAAAATGGAAGAGATTTTTATTTTGGTGTACAGCAAAGAATTTGGAGATTTCAGAGCCTAATTTAAGTGTGGCTCTTCAATATCTTACTGAGTTATTGGACAAAGGTTTGTCTTTCTCTTCCATAAAGATTCATGCTGCAGCAATTTCAGCTCACTATGATTGTGACCCACCTTTGTTTTCGCATCCTTTGTTCAAGCAGTTTCTTAGAGGGGCAAAGAATATAAGACCCCCACGTAGAGCTCCTACTCCTGCTTGGGATCTCAATTTTGTGTTGGAAAAACTTACTCTACAACCTTTTGAGCCGGCAGCTACTGCTGAATTGAAATATTTGTCATGGAAGACGGCTTTTCTGTTGGCTATTACTTCTGCAAGAAGGGTGTCTGAGTTGCAGGCCCTTATGGCAGTAGAGCCCTTATTGATTTTCCATAAGGACAGGGTATCATTACGTACTAATCCTTCCTTTATGCCTAAGGTGGTTTCTAGTGTGGCTTTAAACCAAACTATTCATTTGCCTACATTTTTTGCAGATCCTCAAAATAAAGGGGAAAAGATTTTGCACACTTTAGATGTACACAGGCAATGCGTTATTATTTGAGCAGGACTAAAGATTTTAGGCAGTCTCAGCAGTTACTTGTTTCTTTTGCTTTAAGTTCACAGGGCAAACCTGTGTCAAAACAAACTATTTCTAGGTGGATTGGCTTTTGCATTGCATTTTGTTATTCCCATCATGGCAAAGAGGTTCCAGCTGGGATTAGGCCTCATTCCACTAGGGCTACTGCCACTTCAACAGCATTTCTAAGGGGTGGCAACTAAGGATATTCTGGAAGCAGCTACTTGGAGTTCAGTGCATACTTTCTCTAGGCATTATCACCTGCCTATATACTCTAAGTCTAGAGCTGGTTTTGCCACAGCTGTTTTACAAGGCATGTTGTCAGCTCCTGCTACTTTATAATTTGCCAGCCTCCCTTACCTCTGCTTTGGGATTCTACCCAATAGTCAGGACTGCAGCAAGGGAAGTCGAAGAACATAGTACAGTTTTGTACCTACCATAAATGTAGATGTTCGAGGATTCCTTGCTGCAGTCCAATTTACCTCCCTCCTTCCCCTCTGTGTTTCAGGGTGGTTGTGTAGGTGCCTTTACATGCTTATGTTTTTTTTTTTGTATATATATTACTGTATATATTGTACATGTTTATTGGTGCAGGTTGTTTTTGGGACTTGTCTTTTTGGGTCTTCTGACATCTGGGGCAAGAAAAGACTGAGGAAATGGCGTCGGTCATGCGCATTAGTACCCTGGCGTACTGACGTCAGTCTAAGGCGCCATGACCGACGTCAGCCTTATACTCTGGTATTCGGGCCGACTGGGACGCGGACTATACCCAATAGTCAGGACTGCAGCAAGGGAATCCTCGAACATCTACATTTATGGTAGGTACAAAACTGTACTTTTTATTTTATTTTAGCATACTTGTCTAATTGGATTGTGACCTGTTTTCATTGAGGCCAGGGAGTACTATCTAGTTAGTTGACTTGCTTAGATTCACACAGTAAACAAATGGAGACTGAGGGAATCAAACCTAGGGCTTCAGGATAAAGCTCATTAGCAAATCATATCCTTGTGCAGAACTGCCAGACCCTGACATGCATACCTCTCAACTGTCCTTGACCTTTTTTTTTTCATATTTTTGTCCTGCCTCATAAATTTTTTTTTTTCTGAAAATTCACCAAGGATAAAAGTCAGTCACTAGTGCTAGACACGAGTTTGAGTTTTTATTATTCAGAAAATGTATATTGATTAAATGAGTTACAGTTTAAAATGATCCCTGCTTTTTTTGTGTCCTCTTTGTCTTTGTCCCTGATTTTCGAGCAAAAAAGTTGTAAGCTATGCAAGCATGGTTGACATGCAAACCATATAAATAAAATACAGTATAATTTTTAGGTGACGGTAGAATTTTGTATCAAGGGTGGCAGAGAAGTTGTATAGTTTTTCTTGTATACTTCTTCATATACAGACAAGTTGTAGTCTCTGTATTGTAGTTTTTGTTTGGATTCAGTACAGCATGATACTTTATGCTGAATTTGGTACATATGCCTTAACAGTCATTTTTGTTTGCTTTAAGACGTGTGATGCACATTTTCATTTGAAGGCAAGTTTTTCCATAGTGCCAGACAGTTTGCAGTTTTAGGTGGGCTGAGCTGGGCCCACTTTAACATTTGCTTACTGTTGATATTGTTGTTGTCTTTCGGCTTTTCCCGGTTAGGGGTCGCTGCAGCGGAACTCTGGTTCGCTAATGATTGGCAGTAGATTTTCACGAACGCCAAGGTGCCAGCTCGACGTCCAACCTTCAGCAAAGGCATGCCCATTTATGCATGTCTCTCGAACGCCATCCAACCACAGGGAGGACATGCAGACTCCACACAGAAGGCACTCCCCGCACTCCAGCCGCGAATCGAATGGGAGAACCTCTTGCTGTGAGGCAACATTGCTACCGCTGCACCACCGCGGTTGTTCTGTTGATATTAATAGTGCATATTGTATGAAAATCCTGAACTCTATTGATGTCTTTATGGCTTCTAATGTGCCTTTAGCTACTCTGCTTATTAGAATAGTACTAGTTTATTAAAAAAAAGTGACTTTAGCTGCCCTGCTTATTAGAATAGCACTAGTTTAAAAAAATGTGCCTTTAGCTGCCCTGCTTATTAAAAAACAAAGTAAAACAAAAAAGTGGCGAAGCCCACTAAATTGAAATGTTTCTTTGCATTTAGTTTTGTGGAGCACTTGCATAGTTAAGTAACTTTGTCAGAGAAGCACAGCATGATTCAAGAATGAAGGGTTCAAACCAAGGACTATTGGATAAAGCATGTTAATAAGTTTCAGACCTTAATTTTCTCTGGTACATTGCCAGGCAAAAACGAAACTCTAAGATGAACTAAATGTATTTAAAAATGGCTTTTTGGTGCCCTATGTTTTTGTTTGCCTTTGTGTCATAACATTGTGTTCTATTTCCTTGTCTTTAACTGAGACTTGAAAACGTACCAGCTGAAGACAAAAATAATCTCATGGAATGTAGATAGTACAAAGCAGACTTCAGGAACTAGTTGTTCATAACATCACTAACCTGCTTTTCCAGTTTTGTAGGTCTGTAAACACGTAACTGGCAAGTAATCATGATGTTAGCCTTGTGTAGCGCATGCCATTTATTTATTTTTATATATTTTTCTCTCTTTCACTACTTGCCAACAAACTGCCATCATGGGGGTTGTGCGTTAAGTCCCTAACCTCATATCTCTGGCAGATGAGGAAGAGAATTAAAGCTCTGAGCTGTTAATGAACTACCACTGTAATCGAGCATTTGATTCCCTCTGGTTGCATTTGCTTACTGTGCGACTCTGAGCTAGTCACCTAACCAGACATATCTCATGGGATGCTTCTGAAAAGGGAGATTTGTATTCGGTGGGAATGCCGTATTAACAACAACAACAAAATAAACCATTAAAAGAAGTAAACAAAAAATTAGTACCCTGGTGCCTGACATAAGCAGTTGAATCACTCTGGGGTCATTCCATGCCCTTTCTTAGTATATGCAAACTCCCAAACAAGCACACATGGTTGAGTACCATCACAAATTTGAAATGTCAACCCCCTGTCCCCTGATACTGTAGCCATTGCTCTCATACAAATCTCCACTTGCATAATAGTAATTTGACTAACTGGGGCAGCTGTTCCACCCTCCAGGATTGGCGAATTCATGTGAGCTGTTAACTAACACCCTCTCTTGCTTGGTTTTCTTGGACCCAAGCTACTTGTCAAAATCTGGTTGTCTATGTTGCATTCAGAGCTTCATCTCTCTGCCAAAGAGTTGTGGTCTGGTGCTTGCCATTTATTAAACAATTGATTCACCTGTATTATATTAGGTACATTGTTGGACACCTTCTGGCCTTCACTGTCGGTGTATTTATTGTTCAAGCAATGCCGTTATAGGTGCCAGTTCATTCGTGGATGACCTCTCTTACTACCTGTGTAAAGGCACTTCATGGTTAGATAACTGAACATAGCAACACCAGTAAAATCAAATGCAGAACATATTTTCAGAATCTACACCATATCTGCTAAACATCTAAGCCTTCTGTAACTAAAAAGGTTCCAGTGTTGTCTCTGTAGGTACTGTGAAAGTGCACTCCTGTATCTCGCAATGTAACAAGTTACACAGGATCAGCACCTTGAGAGAAAATGAACGGTGCCCACTTGAGATCACTCATGAGCTGGACAGAGGAAAATCTGACTGCTAATCGGATGTCAGTAGCACTTTTAAATATCTAGCATCCTTATCCTGCAGAGATTGATGTGATAGTAGTAATATGTTGTACTCCAGCTTTGAAGGTAGTGAAAACTCTGCATCACAGTGGTAATATGCACCCTCCAGGAAGTGCTGGATAGGAGCTTGGCTATGGAGTTCTAGATGCAGTATTTCAAGTGTACTGCCCCAATGCAGAAGCACTATAGTAGAACAGGTGGGAAGAAGTCAGGGAAGGTATGTCAATTCCCTCATGTGGAATAAGGTATTTGATCCATGTTGTACTTGGACAAAGCATGACTATTTTTTATGGTAGTTTTCTCTTGTGACATCAAATGCTTCACAATAACTTCCGAGGTAAAACAGCCTGATTACTAACTTGTAGATGCAGGTACTTTGAAGGTGCGAGAACATTGCCTAAGGTGGAATGAATTGAGTGTACCACACCTATAGTCCTTGTGCTTAATTAATACAAAACAGGAAATATTTAGCCATACAGGAATTTTAAAGCAAAGTTTAGTCTAGTGAAGCATACAGTGCATTGTCCCTTGCCAGTGCATATCGGAAGCCCTAGTGAGGGTGAAGGGGTGCGGTGGAAGACCATTTCATAAAAAGTGAATGCGACACAGGCAGATCTAAAGATGGACATGGAAAAGTCATGCAAGGAGTACTTAACCATCAGTATATAGAATGGACTGTTTGTTACAGATTTTTTTAGATACTTGCCCTCCTAGATACATTTCTAAGGAGACAAATGGCAAAGACAAACTGAATAGCTTGTAATGGGATCCAGACAGGCTGAAAGAATATATGCTTTGAGTTTAAAACAGAGCAATACTAATTATTTAGGGAAGCTGTTTCTTTCTGTGTGATGTGAGTCACATAAATAGACTTCAAAAGTCACAAGAGCAAGATGTTAGTTTTGCAAAAGGAACCTGAAACTAAAACTGTGTTAATAGGTGAGCATCTCAACTGTACAGATTTTTGCAGAATGTCAAAATTGTTGCCTCATATTTTTGGTCCGTTTCTCATAAAATTATTGATGTTCATCGTGTTTCACTGCTGCAGTCATTACACTTGGGTTATCCTGCCGTCAGGCGGTCCCGCAGTCGGCCAGAGTTCCAAAGTCTTGGTCCGATGTCGGTTGCTGTCGCTTCTTCCCTGACGTCAGTGCGCCAGGGGTATATAAGATGCAGCTGGCACAATTTTTTTCAGTCTTTCTTGCCGTGCGGTGCCTGAAGCAAAAGCAGTTCGCAAGTGCCAGTCGGCTGACTCCTGAGATTTTCAATTCGAATTTCAGAACCGAAGTCTTCAATAAAGCTAAGTACCCCATTGGGGAAACTTTTTCTTGCCTCAGACCGATGTCAGTAAAAGTTGTTAATTGTATTTCTTGTGGGAAGCAATACCTCATAAGGATTTTCATTCTTACTGTATTCCATGCCTAGGCCCAGACCACGACGTCACTAGTTGTTGGTTTTGTGCTAGATTTAACAAGCGCACTATTAAATGTCTATTTGACTTTGCTCACCATTACTTTGGCCGAAGGTTCAATTATACCATGCCGTCGGAACAACCGACGACCGGAATACACAAAAATGCAAAGACAAGGATAAGGACAGACATCCGAGGCCCAAAACTGATGATGAAGCCTCTTCTAGGCCAGTCGCCGGTTCTCAGTGAGGCACTTTCGCAGCCCCTAACACCTGCTACCTCAGAGCCACAGGCCGCCTCCGACTCCCACGTGGAGATGTCTAGGCCTTTGGAAACTCAAGGTATTGGGCCTACGGAAACTAACCCCTCAGATGGGTCTGGAGCCGCTGAGCAGGCATCGGCTTCTGAGGGTGTTTTCAGACCTTCACAGCTTACCATCAAATCTACAGCCAAGTCAAAACCCCATTAAAGACAAAGAAGCAAGTACAGCATTCACCTGGACAGGCCTCCATGCCTAAACAGATGCTCAAAATGGCCGAAGACTTAATTACTCTGATCAAGGGTTCCCATCCCCCTCCTGATAAAAGGCCTAGGCAGGATACAGACTGATTCCTCTGACCAGGTTTCCATTTCTTCTGATTCCTCTTCCGACCAGGGATACTCTTTACCCCCCCCCCCCCCCCATGAGGACTCTGATGCTGAAGAATCAATTTCTTCAGCCTCTCCTCCTGAGGATTACTCTTTTGAGGAACCTTTACATACCATGAGGGAGCATTTCCATTGGGAGGGCCAGGATTACTCAGAATCCAAGAAAAGGCTCAGAGACTTTGTTTTATTGCCTCAGCACAGGCCCCTTGCTATTCCGCCAGTGTTAGATATTGTGGATGATGTGTTCTCTGAATCTAGTTTAAATCCTGATTCTTTGCCCCCTGCTCCAGTCAAGCCAGACTGGTACTACAGAGTCCCTGACTCTCACAAATTTCTTTATAAAAACCCTGTTGCTGACCCAGAAACTATTTCCCAGGGTCCCAAAGGGGTAAAGGCTTCCACAGCTAAAAATCCAGTTCCCTCTGACAGGGATTCTAGAGCATTAGACAGATGGGGGAAGAAAGTTTACACTTCTGCAACTTTAGCAGTGAGGGCTTTAAATTGCCAGTTTCACATGCTTAAATAACAACAATATTTAATGTCTCTGTTAAAACAGAAAATGCTTACAAGTTCAGAACATCCTGACTATAAGGAAATGCAGGATTTATTGCATGCAGCTGAACAAGTGGGAAAACATACTCTGCAATGTGGTTTTGATTCATTAGAGGCTTCTTGTAGAGCAGCAGTTACAGGATCTGTGATACGAAGGCATGCTTGGTTAAAAGAACAAGGTTTACCTGATCATGTTAAGGCAAAATTATTGTATGCTCCTTTACAGCAGGATATTTTATTTGGTGTTAAGGCAGAAGAGGTATTAAAGAAAATGGAGGATAAGGCAAAATCTATGCAAACAGTGAAGAATTTCTTGCAGGTACAGCTATCTCGATTTAGCAGAAATTGGCCCTCAAAAAATTGGTCCTTTCCAGTGTCAGACAGACCACAAAGAGGCAGATACAGACGCCTAAGAGGCAGATCTCGGCCCCAGGGCTCTTACAGACCATGACAGTGGGGTGCTTCAACCCCAAAAGGAGGGGAAGACAAGTCACAACCTTATAGGAAACAGTCCCAATGACTTCCCCCTTCAAATGCCAAGCACTTACCTTTTGGAAACTCCCTTAGGGGGAAAACTAGCACTTTTTTCACAAAATTGGCATATAATCACCCAAGACAAATGGGTTCTGAATATTGTGTCTCAGGGTTACAGGTTCTACTTTCACACTCTACCAAGGCTAAAAGAAATGCCAGACCTGCCACCAAATCAATGGGCAGAGGCACAAAAACAAATTACAGCCCTCATGGACATGAGAGCTATTCAAAAAGTGCCACAACAGGAACAAGGACAAGGATTTTACTCGTGACTTTTCCTGGTCCCCAGAAAGGGCATAGCCGGGAGACCCATACTGGACCTTTCTACTCTAAATACTTAGGATGTTTCGAAATTCAAAATGTTAACTCTTCAGCAGCTTCTTCCCATGCTGGGCAAGAAGGCTTGGTTTGTTACTTTGGATCTCAGAGGCATACCTGCATGTCTCTATCAGACAAAATTGCAGAAGATACCTCAGATTCCTAGCTGGTTCAATGCATTACCAATTCTCTGCACTGCCCTTTGGCTTATCTACTGCGCCCAGGGTCTTCACAAAATGCCTGGCACCAGTAATTGCATTTTGCAGACAAAAAGGAATTCAAATATATCCATACTTGGACGACTGCCTTATTCAAGCAGAGAGCAAGGACATTCTTCTAAAGCATCTGGCGTTTGTAAAAAGATTGCTATTTTGCCTAGGGTACACAGTAAACGAAAAGAAGTCAAAACTAGTGCCCTCACAAGAGATAATATAGCGGGGTGCCAGCTTAAATGCAACGGCCCAGATGGCTTATCTCATGCCAGACAAGCAAGGACAACTGACTCAGTACTTTCAGTTGATGGCAACAAAAACCCAACTCCCTGCAAGAAAAATTCTGCAGGCCTTCGGGTTCATGGCATCCTGCATACTACTAATACCATATGCCAGACTGCATATGAGGAAATTACAATGGTACCTAAAAAGTGTTTGGACTCAACACTGTCACAGTTTGGAAGCAGTAATACCACTTATTCCCTGCCTACAGCAGGAGTTTCGATGGTGGGCACAGGCATGTCACCTCAACAAGGGACAGTCTTTCACTCTACCCACAGCCAGGCAGACACTAACAACAAAACAATCAGATCCTGCACAGCCAGCTCAAAACCTTAAACCTGGCTGCATGGCAGATTCCTTAGTCAAGCAGACAACACCTCTCTCAAAAGCTGTTATGGATGTCATTTTGGAGGCCAGGAGGCCTAGCACCAGAAAATCCTATTCAGAAAAGTGGAAGAGATTCTGTGCCTGGAACCAGGCTCAAAGCCTTGACCCTCTTGTCCCAAATATTTTTCAGATATTACAATACTTAACTGAGATGCTGGACAAAGGCCTATCCTTTTCATCCATTAAGATCCACGCCTCTTGCCATCTTGGCTCATTACAACACAGATCCTCCTATTTTCTCTCATCCATTGCTAAAACAGTACCTCAGATGGGCTAAAAACATAAGACCACCCCGGAGAGCACCAACACCAACTTGGGACCTCAATTTTGTCTTGGAAAAACTAAATTTACCTCCTTTTGAGCCAGCCAATTCAGCAGAATTAAAATATGTGCCATGGAAAACTGCTCTGCTTCTGGCAATAACCTCAGCACGAAGAGTCTCAGAGTTGCAGGCACTAAAGGCAGTGGAGCCTTCCATCATTTTTCACCAAGACAGGGTTTCTTTAAGAACAACCCCTTCATTTATGCCAAAGGCGGTATCCAGTGTGGCTCTTAACCAAACTATTCACTTGCCAACTTTTTTTATCCAAATCCCCAGAATAAAGGGGAGAGACTTCTGCATTCATTGGACATACACAGGCAGTTACGTTTCTACTTGGACAAAACAAAAGCTTTCAGGAAAACTGAGCAATTGTTTGTAGCATATGCTGAATGATCACAGGGAAAGGCTATTTCAAAGCAGACCATTTCAAAGTGGATAGGATACTGTATCCATTTCTGCTACACACAGAACTGTACCTAGCAACATTAGGCCACATCCACTATGGCAACAGCCACTTCAACTGCCTACCTTAGAGGAGTACCTACCAAAGATATCTTGGAAGCTGCAACTTGGAGTTCAGTGCACACCTTTACCAAACATTATCACTTGCCTCTTGTTTCTAAATCCAGAGCTGGCTTTGCCACTGCAGTGCTGCAGGGCCTCATAGCCACCCCAAATCCTCTATAGAACCAGCCACCCTACCTCAGCTTTGGGATTCAACCCAAGTGTAATGACTGCAGCAGTGAAACACGATGAACATAGTACAGTTTTGTACCTACCATAAATGTAGATGTTGGAGTGTATTCACTGCTGCAGTCCAGGTTACCCTACCTTCATCCCCTCTTTCTTAGTTGGGACTTATCTATACTTTTCTACCCTATACTACCTATGTGGTGTATTTGCTGGTAACTGAAGGTTTTGGTTTTACCTTTTATGTATGTTTTATTAGCAATATGTATTGCCTACCTATTTGGGGGCACCTAACATCTGGGGCAAGAAAAACTGAAGAAAATGGTGTCTGCTGCATCTTATATACCCCTGGCGCACTGACGTCAGGGAAGAAGCGACAGCAACTGACGTCGGACCAAGACTTTCGAACTCTGGTCGACTGTGGGACCGCTTGACGGCAGGATAACCCAAGTGTAATGACTGCAGCAGTGAATACACTCTAACATCTACATTTATGGTAGGTGCAAAACTGTACTTTTTCTGGCAAACCACTGAGAGTTGAAATCCGTAAATAATAAAAACATTTGAATTACAGACATGATACTCTCTGAGAAAATTTTTGCTAATGCAAAACCAGTTATTCTATAAACTTTAAGTTTTTAAGATAAATATTTAAAAAGTGTCTATTTATGGCTGTGCCCAGATTTTTTGCTCTGAGGTTGAGAGGTATAGTGAGGTTATATTAAAGACTGGTTGTATTTAGGACTGGCTAATTATTTCCACACATTTTTGCCCAAACTCTTCAAAGGCTTATATCCTTGAATACACTGTTGCAGAAATGTTTTCCATGGAAATGGTCAGAGTTGAGAATGGGATAATGGACACATTGGACGCAGAGCTAAGTACTACATAATGCAGTGGCTGAAAAGGTAGCTTGTTCGTCTTGTTTGGGTATATAATATATAGCTGCTGCCTCCATCCATCCATTGTTACACTGTCTGTTCCAGTTCTTCCATGCCCTCTTGAGGGTCCATTTTGGACTTATTCATTTTTATGTTGTTTATGTTAGGGGATTGACACAGTTGCATAACACATGTTCCTTCCTCATGATGTAGAGCCAGTCTACTTTTGCCTCAAAATCCTTATCATAAATTAAATTGGGTTATGTTAAAACCAATAAGAAAGCCTTTAGCCTGGACTGAAGGATGAGGGGAATTTAATCAGAACCTCTGTGGAAAGAGGTCCACTGGTTAAGGATCAATAGTTACTTCATATTATTTTTTTAAAAAGGGGAGTATCCCAGATGACTGTATGCTGACCCTTCCTTTTCATAGGTGACAGTTTGATCTGTTTACAGATTAACCAGACAGCATGGCAATGCTTCTGGATTGTCCTTAGTTCTGCATTTCAAAGCATAAGGAATCCTAAGTCCAGTACTTCTGATCCCCCTGGTTAAGTGCAGCATCCCTTGTATCGCACAGTTACCAGTAATGAATGCCACTATTCTGAGGAGAAAGCAGCAGCATGGTACTGTTGCAGGTGTGCTTACAGCTAGTAAAAGAATGATATGCCTTTTATGGTATGTACATCATACTGATCACTGCTGCAGTAACCTTAGCTGTAAGGGCTGTATCTTGCCAAGGATACAACAGCCAACCAGCTAGCCAAGATTCAGGGCACCTTCCACACATCCAAACTGTCAAGGCAGCTCAGCATGAGCTGACTAAAAGACAAGTTGGAATGCCAAGCCCTTCAGAGCTTTCCTGCTGCTGAAGAGTACGCTCCTCTAAAGCTTTCAATGATCAACGTTTGGCTTGGTGCTATTCTGCTGCTGAGCAGAAGTTCCTTTTCGGGGAAAAAAACTTCCATTTTCTAAATATTGTTCATTTCACTTTCTTCTTCAAGAAAGTTGTTGTAAAGTTTTGTGTTTTAATGGACTGCAACAAGACAGTATCGTACCTTAAAAAAGGAGTGCTGTTTTTTCCTGTCATTTTAAAAATTGTGTAAAGCAACTGAAAAACATTTTTGCTGCGGAAAATTTGTTTAATGCACAAAGTGTTTTTACTGTGTTTTCCTGTATAACTTTAAAGATTTGTAGTTTTATTTTACTGGCATTTGCTGCTTCTCTTCCCAGGAAAAAGGCAACATTTTTGGCTTGACCATGGAAGAAACTACCAGTCCCACAGTCTGTCCTTCCAGCCACAAAAAGAAAGAGTTAATCAAACAGCTTTTACCACCACAGCAAGCTAGCAGTTTGCCTTAGCCACAGGTAGATGACTCTGCTGTGGCCATTTCTTATACCTGATACCACCCTGGATCCCTCTGGTGTAGCACCTACAACCATCTTCCCAGAAAAAAGGCAACATTTTTGGCTTGACCATGGAAGAAACTACCAGTCGCACAGTCTGTCCTTCCAGCCACAAAAAGAAACAGTTAATCAAATGGCTTTTACCACCACAGCAAGCTAGCAGTTTGCCTCAGCCACAGGTAGATGACTCTGCTGTGGCCATTTCTTATACCTGATACCACCCTGGATCCCTCTGGTGTAGCACCTACAACCACTAGGGACTGGGGGTTCGCCACATTCTCGGTGGCTGTTGGGGTTCCATCAGTTGGCAAGGAGAGTCACTGTTGTCTGTCCTAGGAGAGGGAACAGGGAAGGCTTCCCTCTTGTACCAGAATATGGTATGCCTATCCCTGGGGAAGCTGCTGCCATCAGTAACACGGTTAGCCCCATTTTCCCCATCAAAATAAACTGAAAACTAAGCATGTGTCCTCTGCTGTTTAAATTTCCTAATTGGGAGTAGTTTTCTTGGTCTAGCTTAGGGTTTGATTCAGGCTATTGATCTTTCTTGTAAAATAGTTTCTGGTTAGTTTCTGGTAAAAGAAAAGGAGGTGGCTGTTTTCCTGAAGAGATTCAAAATTCTGTATCTGAATATGAAGATGAAGGGACAGATGCAGGGTTTTCTCCTCCATTTTCACATTCTCACTGTGGGTGTTTCTCTTTCTCTGAGAATATTGTTAGAATGAGCCAGTGTTTTCAGTGGGAGAACTCTGAGGATCCCTCAGAAAATATTATGAATGGTTACTGAAAGAATTTCCAGAACTTATACCCATTCCTCATATTCTGTGTGCAGTTGTCCTGATAGTCAGCCAGTTGCCCCTAAAAAGACAGAGAATGTTTAAAGTTCTTCAGTCTTGTGCTTTTATGCACTTTTCCCAAAAAGACCCAGCAGCTATAGCTTTAGTTGATCCCAGTGCTGCTAAACACTTAGTTAATTCCATTCCTATTTATTCTGGTAAGCATGGGAAAATGATTGAGAAGTATATGAAACAGTGTGCAACTGTGATTTTCAGAATTTTGAATTGTTAGGCTCGCATGTTAGTGTGTGCTAATTGTGAAATATGAGGAACGTATTATGTACAGTCCCTTCTTGTGATGGAAAATCTACTTTAAATTTAGTTTCTTGTATCGCACAGGTCACTGCTTGTTTATAGTGTACTTATGACTCTGATACTTCTTCCAGGGCTATGGCCACTGGTACTGTTTTGAGGAGATTTGCATAGCCTTCCAGATGATACGTGAGATTTTAAATTTCCTTTGGATAGAGTTATATTTTTTGTCTGCTGTGCTACAGGGGTGACCAGAACATGTGATGAAAGAGGTAAGCTGATCCAGGAACTCTCAAGATTTTTCAGCCCTCCTTTTCCAAATTTTCTAAGGGATTCTCTAACTTCTCATCCAGTTTTGTCAAAAAGCAGAATAAACCGTCTCAACAAAATACAGGTAGACGGATGTTTAAGAAGAAATGGCAAGGAGGGTTCTAAAAAGAAGCCTCGAACTTCCCAAAAACCAAGGAATGTCCAAGTCTGACTGTTTATAGTTTAAAATGTTCAAGAGACCTTGCGACCCCCTCCCACCCTGCCTCCTTTTTTCTTCTAGAAAGTATGAATCTCTGTTTTTCTCTTTGGCAACAGTTTCAGAAAAATGGGTTCTTAAGATCATTCAGCAAATCAATATTACAGATAGGAGTAGGAGGAAATTCCTCCTTTCCTGGGGGAGGTCATTTATCATCCTCCTGATCAGATTATTTTGTTTTCCATTGGTTCTTCATCACATTCTGTCCCGACGAATGATAGAAACAGTTCATCCTTCCCAGGTTGGCAGGTATTTTTTTTCCAAGGCTGTTTTAATGCCAAAGAAACAATGCTTGGAGAGACCAGTTCTGAATATTTATTTCCTAAACCTGTTTGTGGTAAGTGCCAAAATTCCAAATGTCACTTCACAACCTGTTACTCCTCTTCTTCTTTCGGGTTTCCTGGTAAAACTAGACTTAAAAGATACTTGCACAACCCTATTCATCCAGGCTTTATATGTTTCTTAAGGTTTTGTGTCTGGATCACATTCTCAGTTCACTGGCTTACCCTTTGGACTGTCCACTGCACCAAGAGTGTCCAAAATGTATCTAGTTCCCATTATAGCTCATTGCAGACCACAAGATATCTGCATTTTTTGATATTTAGATAACTTGCTTATCTTTGCCGTGTCTTTTTCAAAGTGCCAGAAATCTCTATTTTGAGTGAGAAATTTCTTACACAAGCTGAGATTACAAGAGAACATTCAAAAGTCTTTCAGAACTTCCTTGCACAGGATTGTGTTTCTGAGATATCAGCTAGACACCTCAGTTCAAAGTGCTTTTCTTCCACAGGAAAGAAATAGATGTATATCTAGATCTATTTCTAAGGTTTTTCTCTCAAACATTGGTCACTGCAAGGGAATACCTCAGGATTTGTAGTCTCATGGCTTCTGTGATTCTCATAATACCCTTGTCAAGAGTCCATATGAGAAAGATGGCATTTGAAGTCTGTCTGATCGCAAAATCAACACCCTTTGTCTTTTCAAATCTAGTGCTGGGGTTTGTTGGAAGAGAAATTATTTGGTGGAGACAACAGATATCCTTAAGTAGAAGTCTCCCTTATCCTTCCCTTTTCCAAATCAGTCCATCACAACAGGCTCATTAGAGTTTGCTTGGAGAGCAGTTTCTAGAGGGACAGAAGTATAGGGTATGTCGGACACCAAGGATCATAAATTCTGTCAGAGCAAAACTGAGTGGCAGACAAGTTCAGCAGGAGCAGGGCAGACCCTCACAAATAGAAGCCAAATTAAGGGGACCAGTTGAGATTTGATGCTTCTGTGGGGAGTTCTCAAGTAGACCTTTTTTTGCCACCTCTTTGAACAATCAACTGGCAAGATTCTGTTTCAGGACTCCTGCGAGAAGGCCTGGAAGACGGATGCCTTTTCTTTTACTTGGACAGGAATGCTCCGGTATGCTTTCCTACTTTTTCTTCTAATATACATGGTACTTCTGAAAATTCAGAAGGAATCCCCAAGATCATTGTAGTGACTCCTTTCTGGCCAAGGCAATTGTGGTTCTCCTGCCTTTTGGAAGTGGCCACAGTCAGTTACCACAAACTTCCTCACTGGATCTACTTGCACAAGATCAGGGGTGTTTGATACACCCCAATATGCATCATTTTTAGTTGACTGCTTGAATGATGGTCTTAATTCCTTTAAGGCACTTGTTAACTGAGAACATGCACCAGGTACTAATGGAGGAAAGAAGTCCTGCTACTGGAAAAAAATCATAATTCGCAAATGGAAAATGTTTTCTAGTTGGCAGCAACAACATAATCAGCATTCACTCAAGGCTAGTTTATTCTCTGGTTTTACAGTGTTTGTGTGAGTTACTGTCCTATGGCCCTTCTTCAGTCACGATTCATTTTTCACCATGTCTTCCCATGGATCCTCTTTCAATGCAGCCTTATGCCCAAATGTTTTTGAAAGGGTTTTGCATAAAAGGCGTCTAGGTAAACCATTGGACCCTCATTGTGATCTTAATTGTGTGTTAGAGAAGCTAATACTTGTTCCATTTGAGCCAGCTAACCTGGCTGACTTGAGATTCTTAACATGGAAAACAGTTTTACTGATTTCTCTGACCTCTGCAAGAAGAATGTTAGTTGCAAGCTCTTATGGTGGGTCAACCCTGTCTCATTTCCCATAGGGAGAGTTTCTTTTAGACCTAGTCCTCCTTTGTAAAGTGGTATCTGAATTTACTTTAAGCCAGGCTATCCATCTCCCAAATTTCTTTACTGAACCTAAATTTGAGGGAAAACCTGTGTCCAAATGGCTGTCTAAAGCTATTTATTACCTTTTGTTATACACACCATAGCAAAACTATTCCAGACAGGGTCAAGGTCTGGTTTACCAGGGCCTTAGCTTTGTCTGTGGGCTTTGGAGAGAGTTGGATGTGTTCTGGAAGCTACTACTTGTTCATCTGTACATACTTCTACAAAGCATTATAAGCTCGATTCCTTCTCTAGATCCAGTTCGGGCTTTGCTAGGACCATTCTCTAGATATCCTGGACTCTTCCTCCACCTCCCAAATGTAATAAGCTGGGGTAATTACCCTTTTAACTAAGGATACTGCAAGGATACTGCAGCAGTGGTGTGATGAACACAATGCAGTTGTATAAGTAAACTTACTATCACAGTAGATGTTTGAATGATCACTACCACAGTAGCTGCTCCATTCCTTCATCCCCCTTGTTTTTGGTGTGTTTTTTAATACCATGATGTGGACATTTATTATCTGTTGCTCCTAGCACTGTCTTTTCAGTGCTCAGCCTGTCTCTATCTGTCTGTATGTCTCTTTCTCTCTCTGTCTCTCTCTCTCTCTGTTGGCAGGAAAGCTGTGAAAAGCTTGGCACCCAAAATGTCTTTTAGTCTGCTCAGCTCCTGCTACCTTACAGTTTGGGTGGTGGAATGTACCCTGAAACTTTGGAAGCTGGACACCTGTTACATCTTTGGTAGGGTAGAACCCATATTAAGGGTACTGCAACAGTGATAATTTAAACATCTGCTGTAATGGTAAGTTTACTTGCACAACTGTACTGTCTTGCACTCTGCCTTTGTAGCAAGAAAAGTTAAACTTCGCTTCCATGCCATCAGTGCAATATTGAGCTCAATGAATAACAGCAGGCTACATACATCTGCTGTAACAAAGTATTCAAAATATGCTATAAATAGATTAAGACACTTGCTAATTGAGGATCTGCAGCAGATACAAATGGAAGAAGTATAAAAGACTATGATTTCCTTGATTTGTTTTTCAGCAGTTCTTGAGTGCAGTTATTTAATAAGTGCAGTTACAGTTATTGATTGGCCTTTCTTGATGAATATGGTTATATATGTTGTGTTGTATATTGCTGGTAATTTAAACCTTGAAGGCTAAACTGAGGTACCAGTTTTTGTTTTCTTATGTAAATAAAAAAAATGTTGATTCTAAGCTTCATTTGGGTGGCTATTTTTTGTTGAAGTAATATATTTTGGTATTAGTTGGCCTTTGTGCCAGTGTGGAATGGGTGAATGGTGATCCATAGTGCTGATGTAGCAATTAAACGGGAAGAAAAGAAGTAAAAAGCTGTTTTATTTACCTTTGTGTTTGACCTTTTTATTTTAGTTGGTAGTGAATGAGGTATGTGTCTATCATGGGCTTAACTGCAGTAAGGTCTGTGTCATTCTAGAAACATGTAGGTCTGTCTTTTGGGCTACCACCTTTATATATGTAGTGATCCTAGCATTGATTGCATTCCCCTGGTTGTGCATTGGAAATGTGTATCTTGTTTTTTAAAATTATCTGCCTATGTGATGATGCACGTTGTGCAGGGGAAATGACATATATGTACACATAAGTATAATATGCCATTTTAATGACAGTCAGTTGGTTGACTGGGAAGTAAAGGACTATACTTCAAGACCAGATGGTCTGCCACTGAGGTTACTGAAACCTTATTCTGTTGAACAGAGCACTTGCATTAGTGTGTGACATGTAAGAGTTCCTTGCAGTACTGCTCAAGCCTGAGAGATTCTGAAGGTAGACATATTGTATTAGACACTTGTAAGACAGGTTTATGCAGTGCAGGTGCAGTAGTTAATACAGGTAATTATGCATAGAGATACTGCCTGGACACCTGTTTTCTTTGAGCAATGGCATCCCAAAATTATGCTCTTCAGGCTCTCATCCTTTCACGTCATGCATCTCTGGTAAAGCGGTCTACAAATGTATTGAAAGACAGATGTGGAAGCAGGGGCTGATAATCTAAGGGTACCTTTACAATGAAGTAAAGGTAGAAAATATTATTTAGAATGCAAGTGCAAACTGCTAAGATATTATAATGGTGGAGTTGTCATGGTGGCATGGAACTCCAGAAGGTTACAGCCCAGCAGCATGCTTTTGTCAGCAAATCTTTGTTTTGATCATCCTACAGGAAACGTTATCCACACCGAGTGGGTAATTCCAGACATGCCCTCTGGAGCGGCTGTTTAGCAGATGTTGCACTAGAGGTGAAAATAGAACCTTGGGAATATCCTTGTGGAGACTATGAAGGACTTCAGTGTTTATGTATACTGTATGGGAACAAGAAGTCTACTTCTTTCATAAAATGGTGACAAAACATGTGGTGTTATCACACTGATATAGTGACACACGTGGTGTTATCACACTGATACTGATGATACAACTTAATGTAACCTATCAACCTAGGTCCGATAAGTCCTACAAATCACCAGAATCTGCCTATAATCAATACTAGTCAACTTGAGAGAAAATCCGATATTCTAATAATAAAATCATAACATAAGAAACTTCCTTCACAAAACCACTGAGCTCCATGCAACCATAGCATTATACTTACCTGACATCATCTTCCTCACACAAACATGGCTTAAACCACACATTAAGAATGAAGAAGTACTTCCCCTTGGTTATAGCATACTACGAAAAGACCGTACAGCTAAAAGAGGAGGTGGAGTTGCTCTCCTGTATCAGAACAACATCAGTGTTGAACTATTTAATATAGAAATCCCTGCATTTAATAATGCAGAGATCCTACTTGCTAAGGTAAGACTAAGTACACAAAAAAAGCTAAATATCTTAGGATAACATCAGAACCCTAGAATCTCTTCTCCAGTGGACATCAGGAAACCCCCATGAAACCATTATACAAGGTAACTTTAATACTGATTGGCCCTCACTTAAATCACCCCACCTCTCAAATCATATTAACCTTTACGGATTCTCACAGCTTATACAAACCCCTGCTAGGTTAGACAAAACCTCAAAAAAAGAATCAATACTAGACTGGATTCTCACCTATCGCCCATCTTTCACCCATAATTTCTG
Organism: Protopterus annectens; assembly: GCF_019279795.1. NCBI lineage: Eukaryota > Metazoa > Chordata > Ceratodontiformes > Protopteridae > Protopterus > Protopterus annectens. Next base: position 1,896,350,201 of record NC_056725.1, read on the forward strand.
TACACTAACTGATACTGTAAGTGACCATCTCCCAACCTTCCTCATCAGAGACCAAACTAAACTTACTAGAACTAGCTGTCTTAAAAACATCAGATGCACTGAAAACTTCAGGACTGATTACCTTAATACAACCCCTAAACACACTAACTGGTCCCTTTTAATATTTCCTTTAGATGAAGCAGTTGAGTATTTCAATACCATCTTAGGCCTTCTCAGCTAACTTGCTCCACTAAGACAGATCCACAGTAAAACCATCTATGCCCTATGGCTTACCAAGAACACTAGGCAACTTATGAAACAAAGGGACAAAGCATAGGACACCTCACGCAAAGACTAATAGGCAAACATTCTTACAACTGAGAAACACTGTAAATAAATCCGACTGGGCAAACAAAAATACTATAGTGAAATTCAAACTAAGCATAATACTGACCCACAAAAGTTCTGGGCTGCTATAAACAGTGTTCTCCAACCAGGTAAATCAGCAACTTCTCATCCAAATATAGTCACCACCTTTATAAACACAGCCACCCAATATATATTAAAGCTGTCAACAGACCCACACTTCTCAACCCCCACTATACTATATAAACCATCAAATAACACCCCAGTATACTATATAAACCATCAAATAACACTACTCCTTCGCCCTTCAACCTGTACCAACTTACACCACCTATAGACACCTAACCAAACTTAAACCCACCACTTTAGCAGTAGGCAAACTACCTGCCAAATTCCTACAGATAGCCCCCAAAGCCCATTTCCTATCCAGTCTCTGTAATCATTAACAGATCAATCTCATAACAAAAGGTGCCACTTCTCTGGAAAATGTCCTACATTATACCAATACACTAAGGGGGCAACTCCAGTTTTAGTTACCTAGTAAATATGCAACGAAAAACGGCCAACTAGTGTCTGCAGTTTTCCTTGACTTATCAAAGGCATTTGTTATAGCCTCCCATACAAAACTAATAATATCACTCTCAGAATTAAACTAACTACCCCCTCTCTATTATGATTTCAAGACTATCTCTCCCAACGCCAACAAGCTGTTCAGTGGAACCCCCCCCCCCTTACTTCATGAAAGGAGTACCCCAAGGATCAATCCTAGGACCCATACGTTTCACTATATTTACAAATAATCTTCACAAAGCTGCCCCTCTAGCAAACCTGGTTCAATATGCTGATGACGCCACCTTAATCTGCTCTGCTCCCACCCTCCAGCAACTTCAAATCAAGACCCAAGAAGCCTTTACATCCATCGAAACCTGGCTTACGAACTCCCAGCTAATACTAAATCTTAAGACCCAGCTTATGCCCTTTCATCCTTCCAAAGCAGCAGCACCTACTCTCCCATTATCTGTTTCTGCATCAGATAATACCCCTATCTCCCTTGTCACACAAACCAAATTACTAGAGGTCATTATTGACAGTAATATGAAATTTGACAAACACATAGCTCATACAATAACCAAAATCATCAAAAAAAATAGGTACTCTTTACAGATGTAAAAACTTCCTAACCAGCAGCAGTAAAGTTACCCTAGATAATACCCATCTTCTCTCTACCTTTGCTGTATGCTTCTCCTGTCCTAATCAATCTAAACAAGAGAGATTTAAACAAGCTATCTGTATGCTACAACAAAATAGCAAAATTTGCCACAAACTCCTCCTACCGTACCCACCACTGTCAAGCCCTAAAACAGCTTTCCTGGTTGGAACTCTCTAACACCTTAGCTCTAAAGCAACTTCTTGTAGCTCATCAAATATTGTACCAACCTGACAAAATTCCAGCCTTACAAGACCTGATCACCCTCTGCTCCAATAACTGTGAACTTAGATCCACTAACAAGGCACTAATCGCAATCTCCAAAAGCCATTACAGCTGTGATGACTCCCTGTATTCTAGCAACATTGCCAAGACTTGGACATCCCTACCACTACAAATCCGGTTACACCCTAACAAAACTATTTTCAAAAAGCAGCTTATTTGCCACCTAAACAAACTCCTGGACATGCAACTGCCTGGCACCTGGCTGACATTCTGGCTCCTTTCACCTACCCACTATCCAACCTCCTCTTTAAAACTCCCAGAGATGCATTATGTATTATCACACGTTACTTACCAATTCAGTGCTGTCTACTGCCCACTGTCCCATCTATACCCAGTAACGCTCCCATAGACTGTTAAAAAGCTTTCCTTAAAATGTCAGTGCACCTCATATGAACTTGTCTATATTCTCTTCCTTTTTTCATGTCTTATCTTCAGTACATATTCAAGATTTATCTCTATTAAACATACTGTATGAACAACCATCATATGTTACTACCTGCTATACATTAATTGTATGTCTAAATCTCTTTGCTTATCTAAATATTTTTATAAGTGAATGTTTAAACCACAATGCTCATGTAAATGTCTTATGTATAGTATGTTAGCAGTTGTTGCATTTCTCCCTGGGCCATGTTAGCAATTGTTGCATTTCACCGTGGGCCTCCGCTGAAAATGGATAGCTCTGTCCAGTCGGACCTTCCTGGTAAACAAATGTAAAATAAATAAAGCTGACTAACTTCAGAGTTTGTAGTAATGGATGGTACCCTTCCAATTTGCAACTGTGTGACCAGTTGCATTTTGTAATCATCATCGTCAACCCCCTTTTCCCCATTTTTTGTACATAGGGTCATGATGTTGCATCAGCTGTCATCACCATTCTTAATTCATTGCTAGTGCCGTTCCTTCTTTGTCAGTCATGCGTGACTGTCAGATTTTCTCTCAAATGAGCAATTCCTCTTGCCTTTGAGCAGAGCTATAGCAAAAAAAAAATCCCTGATCTGGTACTCCTCCCCTAGAGGCAAATCATACGTTTTTGTCCATTTTTTCTGATCTGTTCACAATGCTGAACATAAAGCTCTTGTTGGAAAACTTAAAACAGCTCTCTGTCCAGAGGCATTAGCTGGTCCAGTGGCAGTGACACCAGCATGGTATGCTGGAAATCTTGGGTTAATGTCCCAAGTGGGAGCTGATCTTATCCTTTCACTTTTTTTATTCTAACACTGCCTAAGCATAGGGCTTTGTGTGTGTGTGTGTGTGTGTGTGTGTGTGTGTGTGTGTGTGTGTGTGTGTGTGTGTGTGTGTCTGTAATTTGAGCGTGTAGTTTTTGGTCATTTAAATGGAGCTGCATTACATGCCCTTTCTGTTTGTGCTAACATGTAATGCTGGCAAGTATCCTTTCACATGTCTGAACTTTTGATGAGTAAAATATCATGTTTAACAATATTACATGGACATACATTGTAAGGTCTTTACGGTGAACACTGCTGTAATTGTTATTTATCTTTAACATTTGTTAACTGGGAGACTCCAACTTGGAATAAAGTCAATTTTCAGAGGAGGCACGGGGCGAAATGCTCCAGACGTACGTCTTTGTAACGTAGGAGGAAACCGGAGCACCCAGAGGAAACCCACACAAACGCAGGGAGGACATGCAGACTCCAGACAGAGGGCACCCCAGTCTAGAATTAAACCAGAGAACCTCATGCTGTGAGGTGACAATGCTATCGCTGCACCACTGCACCGTGTCCATGTCCTGGTTTTCATTTCTTTCTGTTAGTCCTATAGGTGTAGATTCAGCAGTGCAGTTGGTTGCTTAATCCCACAGCTGTCTGACTTTAAGTGGCATTTAATATTTCAGCATTCTGACAGCTGTCAATATGACATGTAGCTCTATGTGAATCGGGGACAAAGGCCCAAAATCGGGGGATAAATTTTAAATACTACTATAAATCATTTAAAAGTTAACCAGGTTTTGTATCATCATAATTTTTCTTAACAATATGAAATATGAAGCTGATGCTTCTGTCATTATTACCCAGCTGTAAACCTTACTTATTTACCCAACTGTAAACCTTACTTATTTACTAGAAAATCAAAAGATTTGTGAGACTGAACAAAAATGTGAGGCAAAATCTAGGACATTCTACAAAGTCTGGGAAAGTTGAGAGATGTGTGTATGTGCATAGTTGTGTACATCCCTTCTCTCTCTTTGCCCCCCCCCCCTTCTCTGTTCACACTGGTTGTGTACATGAGTTTGTGCATTGAAAAGTTATCTACCAAAACGGTTGTGAGGCACAAACCTAGTGGGCAAATGCCTTACAAGCAGGAATATGCAATAGTATTCAGCATTTGCTATTGCAAATATGAAATCTTATGGATTTTCTTAGGTTCGTAGGTTCATAGGTAGGTACTAGGCTAACTGCCCGAGGGCATTTATAAGCCTAGCCAGAGTGTGTCCGCTTTTGCCGCCCCATTGATTAATTAACTGAGCCTCAAGAAGAACCAGTGAAGTGATCCCAGGGTTGTATTTTCTGTTACCCATCCACTCGTCAAGGTTTCTCTTGAAAGAGTGTTAGTGAGGGGCTCTGCCTAATGTAGTTAGGAATTTTGTTCCAAAGCATGGGGAGTCTCTGTGACAGGAATCTATCCCTCCAGCATGTTCTATTTATTGTTGTGGTGAGGTTTAGCTCACTAGTGCGAGTGGCTCATAGTGACTTGGATTTCTTTAGGTGGAGCATGTCCATCAATTCTGAGTTGGACATGGCTTTGTAAGTCAGGCAGAGATCACTTCTGAGTAAGCGATATGCCACTGAGTACAGCCGGAGTATTTCCAGTCGGGCTGCATAGGACATATGTTTGAGGCCAATAATCCTCTTGGTGAGGTACTTTTGTGGTCTTTCCAGCTGTTGGAAGTGTCTTGTGAGGTACATCCCAAATTGGGCATTGTACTATATGATGGGTCTGTTGAGTAGGACACTATAACCTCAATACTTTTTGATGTGAACCCTTTAGTAATTAGATGGGTTGGAAGGGTCTTGTGAGGTACATCCCAAATTGGGCATTGTACTATATGATGGGTCTGTTGAGTGGGGCACTATAACCTCAATATTTTTAGATGTGAACCCTTTAGTAATTAGATGGGTTACATAGAAGGATTTCCTAATTACCTGGGTCCCCATATATCTTATTACCTCTTCTGTATTAAGGAGGCTGCCACCTATGTGGTAATTCATTGGTGTTTTCTTTTTCCCATACGGGATGACTATGCATTTTTGGCATTTGGCTTGAGACCATGACTTTGACACCAGGTGTTCGTCTCAGTAAGGCCCTTTTGGAGAATGTCCGTGTAAGCCGGAGAGTCAATTATGTCTCCCAGTTTGCAGTCATTGGCAAACTTGGTTAGCCATAGTCCTCCTGTGTTTGCCTATACTTCTGAGAAGTATATGCCGAACAGTAGAGGTCCCAGGACCGAGCCTTGTGGGACACCACTTAAGACTGGTTTAGAATTGGATCTGGAGCCTGTTATTCTTACCGTTTGAGTTCTGTCTGTAAGCCAGTTGGCAACCCATCTCGTGATGTAGGGGTTTATGTTCAGGCTGGTGAGTTTTTGTATAATTCCCGAGTGGGGAATGGTGTCAAAAGCTTTGGCAAGGTCAAGGTAGGCTGTGTGAACCACCTTCCCCTTATCTTTGGCCTTGGTGACTGTCTCAAAGAAGTCAACCAGGTTTAGTAGGCATGATCTGCCTTAACAAAGCCAAACTGAGTCGGGTCAGGTGTTTGGATGTTCCCAATGCCTTTGTTAATGAGTTCCATGATGATGCGCTCCATAGCGTTGCAGACCAGGCTAGTCAGGCTTATGGGGTGATAGTTACCAGGCTCAGTTGTGGCCACTCCTATGTGGAGAGGAATAACCGTTGCTGTATGCCATTCTATGGGCACATAGCCTGTGGAGAGGCTGAGGTTTAACAGTGTGTTTAGGTGGGGGTTAGTTCATTCTGTAGTTTGTGCAAGATGCAGCCTGGGACACCATCTAGCCCCATTGACGCTGTGCTTTTGGCTTTTGAAAGGGCTGTTTTCACCTGTACATCTGTGATTTCCAGGATACTACACTTTTCCGGTATTGTTGTAGGTCCTTTTGGGGGTGAGAGGGGGGTGAAGTCTGCACTGAATCTATCTGCCTGGATGTTGGCAATATCCGTAGGTTCAGTATATTTTGTGCTATTTTGCACTAGCTCAGAGCATATCTGCAAGTTGCCACTTAGATTCTTGACATAGCTAAAGAAGGCTTTGTGGTTATTTTTCGAATCCTTGGCTATTTTTCTTTCAAAGTTAGCCTTGGATGATTTTATGAGGGACCTTAGTTTCTTACTGATACTGATTAGGAATGTCTCTCCTTCTTGGGATTTGCTTTTTTTCTGAACTAGTTTCCCCCTTCTATTATATAGCCTGTTTATGGCAGGGGTCCACCAGACTGGTTTCCTTCTCTTTGGGGAGTGAGTCTTGGTTTTGCTAGGGATGGCACAATCCATACATCCTTGTAGGTGCTCATAGAGTGCATTTGTAAAGGTTCCTGCATCTTGGACACTGTTATCCTTTAGCATGGGGGTTGTGAAACTTACCACCTCTGTCTTGAGTAAGGTGAAGTTTGCTATAGAAAAGTTTTTCACTGTGGTTTCCTTGGTTGGGGGTGGCAGTCTGGTGTGAACATCCAGAGTGATTAGTTTATGGTCTGATCTAACCAGTGACTGGTTGACCTATGGTGTGGAACACCTGTCGTCCATGTTGATGATGACCAGGTCCAATATGTTTTCACCTCTGGTAGGGGAGTTTACCAGCTGATCCAGGGCATTTGAGTTGATAAATTCCAGGAAGCACTGGACCTGGGAGTTTATACTTGAGTAGTTTTCCCAGTTAATGGTAGGGTAATTGAAATCGCCCAATATCAGGGTGTTTGGTAGGACCTTCATGTTTTCCAGTGTCTCCAAAAAGGTGGAGTGGTGGTCCTCTGCCATGGAGGGTGATCTGTAGCAGGCCACAATTTGCATTGCTGATTTGCCCGATGTTAGTTGCGCATGGATGATCTCAGAGGTATCATGCTGCGCCACTAACCTGGATGTGTAGGTATCCTTGATGAATATGGATGCACCCCCTCCTTTTGTGTTTTGGTTCATGTTCTGTGGCCGAAATGTGTGGTATGAGTTGTAGCCTGGTAGTGCTGGGGTGCTCTCTGCAGCCTTGAACCAGGTTTCAGTTACTGCACAGATGACGTTCTCCATACTGAGTAGTGCTTCGAGCCCATGCATTTTGAGATTTAAACTCCTGGCATTGAGTAGCATAACCCTCATTTTTTTTATTTGTGCTGTTTACGGAGGTGGGTTTGACTTTTGAACCTTGCCTAAAAAAAGGCACTATGGGGGCAACATGAGCCTTGGCCAGTATTCGAAAGCCTAGGGGTGGCAGGTGTAAGCCATCACTTGTGAAGCAATGAGGCTTGTCGTGCATGTCATCCCAGGCCGACAGACACTGGATCCCCTTTGAATGACACCAGAAGCTTAGCCAATTATTGAAATTGATCTTTTTTTCTTTATACTGCGGTATCATTCTTGGTGAGGGCAGGATGCTACTCAGGGTCAGGGTCATACCCACCTGGGCTACATGATCAATGAGGTCTTCCATGTCTCTCTTTATGTAGTCCAGGGAGGTACGTCTCAGGTCATTCACACTAACATGAACAATGACAGTCATATTTGTACTTGTTCTGGAGTGACCTGAGTACTTGTGTTATGCGGCGGATTCTGGCTCCTGACAGGCAGCTAACAGTAACCTTCTCCTTGTCCAGCCTAGTGAGTGAGACGTCAGTGTGCCTGACTGTAGAGTTGCCTATTACTAGTGTGGTAGGTATGTTATTTCACCTTAAGGGCTGTGATTGTGCGGCACACTGATTTTGTGTTTTATGTGTTGTCTGGTTTGTGACGGGAGGTGCAGGTTTTTTGGGTGTCTGCTTTGGAGGTCTCTGATGCTTTTGCAGGCTTTTATTTAGAGCTTTCAAGTATGATTTTGTGTATTTATATGTATTTTTTGCCAGTGCTGGTTTAGTATGTCTATGTGAAGCTGGAGGTGTGGTGCAAGTGTTAACCTTCTCCTCATGACTGCCTATTCCAGTCTTGGGTGGAGAGAGCTTAGCCTCCAATTTAGCTATATAATTGCATCTCTCGCATATGTTAATGTTTTGTGGTAGAAGGAGAGGGTTGTCTGTACATGAGGCAGTAGTTGTAACATTGCCTCAGGATACCTAGGTTTACCAGCTGGACTGGAGAGTATACCTGAAATTGCCCTTTGGTCATGACTGAATAGTAGGGTGAGCTGCTTAGTCACTTGGTTGGTGAGGGGTGAATAATGAGCCTTGCCCTGCTGGGCAATCAAGTGTTGGGGTATATTGGTGCTTGCTATTAGGTCTGAGCAAGTGCTGGACTGTAGGGTGCTTTTTAAGTGCTAAGGTTGAGAGTTAGACTACTTTCAAGGGAAAAACTGAAGATGAGACTTGGTGGAGCCGGGAATAATTTAGCCCTAGCTAACCAGTAAATGCATTTTTTTACAGCAGGGAAATGAAAGAGAGAGAAATTAGTCTAAAATGGCCTATAAACTACTAACTTCTGGGCTAGAACCACTCCTCTAGGGACAGATGGCTGCTCAAAGCTCCCTCTCTCACAGATGAACAGAGAAACCTCCTTCTATACAAGTAAGGTATGGGCAACTCAGAAACTTGTAATACAGCCCTGAATTCAGCACTAGCCTGAAAACTGGACTATACTAGCTTAGAAAGGTGGGAAAACGAGGACATTTTTTTTTTAAAAGGTAAGACAAAAACAGTAAAAAATACACTTAAAACAGCTTTAGATGACTACAAGCAATCAGCAAAGGCTTTTAAACAAATTACCCAATTAACCTGTAAAAAAAATCTCAAAACTGAGCCCTGTTACTGTAGTCTTCAATCAGACAAGTTCTAACTGTACACTCCTGCCACTGGGGTGCAGGGGAACCTTCTCCAAAAATAAAGGCCTGGATTAGTGCTCAAGTTATACAAACAAAGCTAGATTCAGCAGACCTGGATCTAGTCTATTCTACAGCAAACAAGGTGCACCAATTTCAGTAAGAAACAGTTCAAATATGCAGGCACTATAAGCCTTGAACCAGAAATTCCCAGCTCAGAAGGGCAGAGTCCAGCCTCTCCTCCCACAAGAATGCAGACCACAAACCTTCTTAATGTAAAATAACTGGCCTGAAGCCCAAGTGCTTAAACCAGAACTAATACCCTTCAATCAGCAGTTCCCAACTTAGAAGGATGTAAGCTACCTGTCCTGCCACAAAAGTGCAGACCACAATCCTTCTTATTGTAAAACAACTGGTCTGAAGCTCAAGTGCTTAAACCAAAAGGCTTAGAATGATAGTTAACCAAACAGTAATAAATACAATTGAGTACTTTTAAGATGACGCAAAAGCAAAATAAAGTAATGAAGTCGGAAGAAACGCAAATACAGTGAAAGCAGATGAATAAAGTGCAATTTTTTTTTTGAGTGAGCAAATGAGATGGGCCTAGGAGGAGTATCCAAATGCAAATTTACAAGAGGGGAGGGCAGTTTCACAGCCACCAAGATTAACACCAAAACAACAGCCGGGAGGGTGGGTGGAGAACTAACTGAAAAAACAGAGCCACAACTTCCAGCTAGATAGTATTCAATGCAACACAAATCAGTTTAAATGCTGTATTATTTGAAAAAAAGTGCAGGTAAAGATTTACTTAAATTCACTTATACGTCCAGTTGATTGCAGGTAGGTCTTAGTCGGCCAAAGCTCAGAGTTTAAGCAGAAAATAATCCAAAATGTACCACTTATATAAGGCAGAAACCGAATATCAATTAAGTGAAACTACCCCCACTTATCACTGGCTATTCAGGAATTCTAACAAGCACTAAATTCTAGCAAGCATTAACTGAAAAAACAGAGTCATAACTTCCAGTTAGGTGGTATTTAATACAACGCAAATAAATCAAGTTAAATGCTGTATTTGAAATAAGTGCAGATAAAGATTTACTTAAATTCACTTATACGTCCAGTTGATTGCAGGTAGGTCTTGGCCATCCAAAGCTCAGAGTTTAAGCCATTTTTGGGACTAATTTTTATGTGTGACTTGAGCATGCTTCATACATCCCTGTTAGTGTACGTGTTACACACACAGACACACATAATTTAAATGCATGTCAGTACAAATTGATTAGTTTTGTTTTTATATATATATATATATATATATATATATATGTATATATATATGTATATATATATATGTATATATAGATATATATATAATGTGTGTCTGCATATAGATAGATATAGAGAGACCTACATTGGACTGGGGAGAAGTTTCTTGTACAAAGAGAGGCAGGAGACTGTTTTGTACTATTTAGATTTCCTTGTAGCACTACACACGGAAAAAATAAGGCTTAGTTTATTCTGTGATGCAGTCGTACCTCTCAACTTTTGTCAACTTTTTTTTTAAATACCTTTATTAAATTCAGTTTAATGTAGGTAAACGAATTAGCAGAAAACAAACCCATTTAAAGACATATGTATCTATACACACACACACACACACACACACACATATATATATATATATATATATATATATATATATATATATATATATATGTGTGTGTGTGTGTGTGTGTGTGTGTAATATGTTAACTATGTTTTCTTTGCTACAATCATTAGTCCAGCATTACAAAAAATATGCTGAATTCCTGCCATCCCTTAAACCTCACTCCTCATGCTCCTGAACATTATCATGCTTGTAATGTTCCCACAGTTTCCATCTACTTCTATGTAATTTAATTCCCTTTTCTAAAGATCCCTCATCCATTTCTTTTAGATCTATAATATTCTGCATCTCCGATACATTTGGTGTAGACTTTATTTTTTAGTAATTGCTTTTTTGGCAGCCAACAGAATTAAACTTAAGACCTTTCTATGTCTAGGCAGTTCAGATCCTGTATCCCAGTTCAAAAGAATAATTTCCTTATAGCCATTTGCTCATCCAATGTTTCAGATAGAGTGCTTTGTACAAATCTTTTAAAATTTGGCAACTCATTACACTCCCAAAACATATGCTCTCAGCTCTTTCTTCTCCCTCACACCTCATTTGCCATCAACCTATAGAAACATTCTTTGAAGTCTGGTTTGGGTATAAAAATAACTGCACAAACACTTCCAAGCAAAGATTAGGCTTGGTTGCATACTTGGGAGACATAAATATGTCTTCCAATTGTTTTCTTGTAAATTGCTTTTCCAGTCTCTGTCCCCAATCTTTTGTAACATCCTCCAATTGATTCTTATAGTTATCATGCAGTATTTTGTATGCCTTCCCATTTTACCAGCTACTTTTTTTCTAGAGACAACTAAAAACTCTACCAGAGTAGGTCTTTCACTTAACCCCCTTTCCTTTTCTCTCTGCCTGTTCTCTTGAGATCAAGCCCTGGTAAGGAAGGCAGTCTCTAGCCTGCAGTATAATGTCTTCTTGGCCTCATCCAACTTTTACCTTTCCTGTTTGAATTATTTGTTCCCAATGTCTTGGTTCCTTTGCCAGGTTTCTCCAGTAAATTTCAACCCCTTCTTGCCTATTTTCTGTACCCTACTTGCAGTCATCCCTATTGGCAAAATCTCCTTTCTCAATTATCGTATTGGCTTAGTTCTTGGAATACTTTCTGCTACTTTCATATCTCTTATTAAACTTACTACTGCATTAGCGACTGCACATGCTTCCAGTGTTCTACTCCGCTTACTCTGTCAGATGCTTTCTATGCATCAAGACCCACCAAACAGACGGATGTTTTCTTATATTCTGCTTCCCTCTGGATCATCATTCTTCCATTAATGTTTGCATCCCCTCCACAAAACCACACTGATCCATATCTATCAATTTTGACATTGCTTTCATCATTCTTTTAGCTAGGATAAACAAACACTTTATAATCATGGTTTAAAATTGCAATAGGTCTATGTGAAGGTGTGTCTTAAAGGTCTTTGCTGTCTTTAGGTAGCACAGCTGCCATAGCTTTCTTCCAAGATGTTGTTGCTTCCCTTACTTTAAAATACTGTTAAACAAAATCTTCCAGATCTTTACACTTTCTTCCCTCTTAAATTCCACACTTCCACAGGAATACCATCTTTTCCTGGAGACTTTCCTGAAGATTGATTATACATCACTAACCATGTGCTATCTTAATTGTTAGTTGTTGAACCTTTTCTACTGCTAAACTTGACATAATTAAGTCTTTCATGGATATTTCCATTTGTACTCTTTCTTGATTTTCACATTTCTGCACTTTATACAAATTTTCATACATTTTCTTTATTGTCTCTAAAACCTCTGTAAGATCCTTTGGTATTGTTCATTTTATATTTGCCCTAGGTTTGGTGGCAACCCTTTCAGTGTTATGTTGCCTCAGTTGTGCTAAAAATGTTTGTCCTCTGGAGTTATCAAAATTTGCTTAACTGCACTTTTTCTAAACTCATTCATGTTATCCAGATGCTCTTATTTTTTCTTTAGCACTCTGCATTTGCTCCTCCTCTTCTATGACATTCCCCTTATTGTGCAATACTTTAACCTTTGTCAGCCCCTCTAAGTAATTTCTATTACTTCTTAATCATCTCCCTCTTATTTCGACCCTGTTTTTGAAATCCATTTTCATTTTACCCCAGATGTCCTTCAAGGATGCATCTGCAGTCCTTACAAATGGGTTGTCCTGTCGTCAGGCAGCCCTTCGGTCGGCCAGATTCCAAAGTCTGGGTCTGGCTTCGGCTGGTGTCGCACTTCACCCGACGTCATTGCGGCAGTTCTTCGGGTATAAAGGCATCAGCCGACGCCATTTTCCTCAGTCTTTCTTGCCGCGTGGCGCCCGAAGCAGAAGCTGTCCTCATTTTATCCCAGTTACTAGTTATAACTTCTGAAGGTATTTGTATTTTCTCTAATTACTCTCAAATCATTTCCACTATGCATTCCTTAAGTTCTTCTCCTTTTTTTAACAGGTTGATGGGAAATCTTCAGTGTGTTGCATTTTATTCTTCATTATCCTACTTTTTATTGGTGCATAATCAGAAATAGTTGTTGGATGTGTTGAAGCTTTTAACTAAATGCATATATTCCAGTGAAATATAATTTCTGTCTAGTCTAACCCAGTTATTGTACCTTTGTGAATAATATGTAAATCCTGCTACTGAATTCATATCTTTTGAACCAAATATTTTCACAAATTTCTTCAGAAATCTTCAGTCTTGTTCTAGGCCCACTGGTACAGCTATGCTGTTGTAAATCAAATTCCATTCTCACCTATAAATAATATTCCCTGATGCAAGCTGATTATTTTTCCAAAAATGTTCTTAAGCTCCATAGTAGCCATATTTGGTGGAATATGAATACATACCATTGTAATCCTCTTCCCTTGATAGTAGCCCCTTACTACCACATATCTACAATTTTTGTCTTTTCCCCCCTCCTCTATCACTATTGGAACCCTTCTAGCAATTACTACAATTCTTCCCCTTTTCCTCTGTTCCCGATATTCTGCTGCGTATCTATTCCGAAATCCTCTCATTGTCAAATTCACATGCTCATTTCTTCCCAGATGTGTTTCCTGAAGCATTGCTATTTGTAGTCTGTATTTCTTCACAGTTTTTTTTGAATATGCATTTCCAGCTTTTGTATTACATGCATATATTAATGTTTTGACAGGCTGCTGTTTTCTACAGTTATTTCTTCTCATCTCCATGTGTCTCAAGACTTTTTTTAATGAAAATGCTGAAACAAAGAAATATGGAAAACACCCCATCCCTTGTTCACTTAAACCAACCACAAACAAACTGTGCACATCTTCAGAACATAAAGTTTAACCCTCCGCAAGGGAACAATAGCTTCAAATTAATGGCTGGACCTACAGCTCTTCTCTAACCTAAAATTAAGGTTATCCATGTTAGCCTATGCTCCCACTTTATAAGATTGCTGTCTGTTCTTTTATCTATCCCCCCCCCATATGAAAAACGGCTAGTGTGCTTTCAGAAAATATTTAACTTTTAGCACTAAAAAAGGTTTATTGGCTGTCTTTAAGTAAAACTAAATTATGCACTGTTCTATTAATTGCATTAAAGTATCAATGCTGCTGGGGAACTGGACTGTTTGCCATTGTACCTTTAAATTTTGAATGTCCCTTAGCAAAGAATACTCTGAATTCAAGGTTAACTGCTTGCACCTGCAGACAATGCACTCAGCAAAGAGGTTTTGTAAATTTCACTTAGAAAAGAATGCACAGTTGCCCTCAGCTACAGACATCTCAACTCCATTGAACATTTGCCAGTGGAAAACAGAGGCTAAATATCTTTGCAGTTGTTAGAAGCTTAGAATTTTCATGCATTTCATCATTTTGTCTTATCTTTAAAACCTACCTGCTAACACCTTAAGTCAAAGTTAGTAATCCTAGACATCCACCCTTGTAAAATAAAAAGAGAAAATATCCTAAGTCTTCATATGTAATCAGTGCACTTTTACACCCCACCCCCACTCCAGCAGCCCAAGATCACAAAATATGAATTTTAAATTTGCTTTTGTCGCCATGGAAACATTTTGCAGAGCAGCTCTTACTGGATATGTTATTAGGAGACTTGCTTGGTTCCGAGGGCAAACTATTCCAGAACATGTCAAGTCTAGCCTGTTGGATGCTCCCTTTGACAAGGAGGTTCTATTCAGGCTAAAGGCAGAAGAAGTCCTTAAAAAGATGGAGGATAAGGCTGTTAATCCAGACAGTAAAAGATTTCCTCCAGGTACAACCACCCAGGTTCAGCAGACATTTTCCAGCCTGACGTAAAAGTTACATAAATACTTTTTAGTCTCTTGGCAGTTCAAAGTACAATTTTTTTTTTGTTAAAGAAAAACACATATGTGCGGAAGACAGTACTCAGAAAGTCATACCTCCTGGAACAAAGGAAACGTGAGCAATTTAAGGTTTTTTATCAAAATAATAAACTTTATTTATGCGACCGCTGTTAACATCCAATAGAACTGTAACAAAACAGTACATTTCTTCTAGCAGACTACCACCTTATATCCAGTAGGAAAATGCCAAGTTTAGTAAAAAATACATTTCTTACTTGTTGTATGTATTTTGTATTAATAAGGAATAAGCTTCTTTTTTGCTACATGGCTGACAAATAGTGCCTCAGGTAGAGGGAAACAAAGCTCTGGAAACAACTTCTCAGTACTTTGCAAAAGCATCCTGAAGTTATGGAAATCACATACACTAGCCTGCTAACACACGTACATTTTAACCCTTCACAGTCCTCCCTTTGGTGCTGCAAAGGCATCACACCAAAACCACTTTTCAGAGGCCAAAAATATTGTCTTACATTTCACCAAACCCTTCAAGGATAATTTTTTTCACTTTCAATTTCCACAAAACCTTCATCATTTCATTTGGTAAATGGCATATTTTCAAAATTATTAGCATGTACATTTTGTAATGCAATAGAAGATCGAGATGCAATACGATTAGTTAGTAAGGCTTTGCATAAAAATAAAAGCAAAATGGAATCAAAATAACAATAGCAGTAAGAATGATGAACTTTAAAATACCTCCACCCCATCCAGGCAATAAATTGGTGAGCCATGCCCACTGTGAGCTGTCCGCCTCCTTAGTATTGAATAGCTTGGCTACCTTTTGAATAATTTCCAAATGCGTACTTATGGCATGCTCGTTATCAGGAATAAAAGTACAGCATTCCTCATGCACAAATGCATACATACCATCTTGTGACGCAAGCACAAAGCCAAGCACCATTCGTTTCTGTAGTACCACAGCACGCATATCACTCAGTTCCACAGTTATCAAGTTCACAGACTCTAATGTCGCATTGCTGAGTACTTCTAACAGCTTGGATAATAACTTTTGTAGCTCCCATATTGCTTTTGGAGCTCTATTAGCAGGGAGTATACCAGCCCCAGAAATAACATCATCACCAAGGTCCATATGAGAATGTCCTTTAAAAGCTACTTTTTACAAATCGTGGTGTAGATCCAAGAAGCATCAGTTTTAGCAGTCTGGTTTTATACAGTCTGAGTCTCACAGACATTGTGAATCCTTCCACTGGGCAGAGCATCTACATGTTGAGTGGCTGTCAGAATTCTTCCTACATACCATCATCCTGACCAATCTGCCAGCAGCCATTGGTATGCTAGACTGCCACAAATATAATAAAAGGCTTTTAACATGACCATGCGTTTTACTTCAGTTCATCTATACATTCTTCTAGTAATATTACATTGGTTCTGTCCAACTTCCACAGTTCCATTCCTGGCATAACAATTATAGCCCCTAACTATTACTGAAAGTAAGTGTAGCTGTTTAGTAAACTATGTGACATTATGCATTGAAACATTTTTAGTTGAGATTAGTGTTGCAAAGGCTGTTCCCATTTCAACTTTCCTTACAGGCACAGGAAACAATGGCATGACAGCATCATGAGCAGTAGGTATATGGGCATACACCCAGCAGTTACTACCATTTTAAGTCTTGGCATAAGTGCTCAAGGTGGCATGGAATGTATTAAAAGTTGGTTGCCTGCCAACTGCTCTTTGTCTAGGTTTTAATAACCGCTTTACTTTTTTAAAAAAAAAATTGAGCATTACTTACAGTTTTTGCAGGAATCAAAAGGTGTATCAACAAAACAAAAATAACGATTGCAGTCATCAAGGCGACAATTAGGCAGGAAGAGTGGATCGGGCGGGGTTGTATTGGATTCTTGCAGATGTCCAGGCACAAATGTAGTTTATGATGGCTAATTCACTGCTGCTGCATTCAAAATAAGTTTCTCAATGGCTGCAGTTGTTGTTTACCTCCAATGAGTGGCACTTGGTCACCTGACTCAGGGAAAATGTTTTTTTTCCACTGGGTGTACAGCATCAATCCTCACCTTTTTTGTCTGACTTTTTGGTTCTGGTATGAGAGGAAACTGGTTCATCATCAGATGATGCTGTAGCAGAGGAGTTGAAGGGAATTGGCTGTTGTCCATCATTTGGAACTGCTTTTTGGACTTGGGAGATGTGGAACCAGGTTGAAGACCCTTCAAGTATGAGAGCTGTGGCTGTTGTGAGCAACACCAAGAAAGGTCCCTTCCATCGGGGCCATAGAGAATGGGTGTATATTCGGTCCTTCTCTAGAAGACAGTCACCTGGTTGGGACATTGTGATGTGTCAGGATCAGGTTGGATCTGGGTAGAGAGCAACTGTGAATGGTAGTGCTGCAGAATAGAAATGAGAGTTTTACAGTGTTTCAACAATACATCATCAGTTAATTGTAGTTCAAGATTAGTGAGTAGGGGTATGACTGGGATTCTCATGGGATGTCCCATGAGGATTTCATGTGGAGAGAACTTTCTAGATGTACTAACTGCACTTTGAAGTGTAAATAACACTAAGGGCAATGCTTCTGCCCATTGCAGCCCTGTTTCTGCAGTAAGTTTAGCTAATTTAGTTCACTGTATGATTAACACCCTCTATCATACCTGAAGGCTGAAGCCTGTGCGAGTGAAACTGAAGATTAATATTTAATGCTTTACAAAGATGTTGGACTACCTGCCCGGTAAAATGTGTACCTCTCTCAGATTGTATATTACAAGGAACCCCAAATCGGGGTATCAGTTCATAAATTAACTTGTTTGCCACTGTAGCCACATCATTCTTTACACATGGGTATGCTTCTACCCAACCGGAAAAAATATCAACTATCACCAGTACATATTTAAAATTTGCGCTCGGTGATGATTCAATAAAATCGCATTGGATACTACAGAAATGTCCCCACGTTTTTTTTAATATGCAACGGGGGAGCAGTAACAGATTTAGACACAAGATGCTGAACAGTCTCTGAAGCATAAGGGACATACCAATCAGTTAAAAGTTGTTTTAGCAGTGCATTTTTCCTAGATGAGATGGTAAATAAGCCCGTGCCAGTTGAGGTAAAAAAAAGCTCATGGGGCTACTAACCTTCTGTTCGGGTAGTGCTTAAGTGAGTCCAGGGAACAGCAACAGCTGTTACAAATACACCTTTCCTTTCAGAGTCTCCAGCTTGGTCTTGAAAATGCAACACATTTAATGACATGGCTATATCATCAGTTTTAAAAGGCTGCAAAAAAGAAGCCTGAACATGATTTAATAATTCAGTCTGTCATGCCGCTCTGTCCGCAAAAGCATTTCCCATGGACTCAAAGGAAGAATCTGACTTGTGAGCGGCACACTTTATCACAGCAATTTCCGCTGGTAACAGCAAAGCATCTAACAATTCTTGAACAAAAACAGCAGTTTTTATAATTGTCTCAGTAGACATTTGTTGTCGGCACTCCTGCCAGAGAGTACTAAAGTCATGGATGATGCCATGACAATAGTGGGAGTCTGTATAAATTGTAACATGTTTACCCTTAGCTAATTTACAAGTCACTGTAATAGCTACTAACTCTGCCAAATGAGCTGAGACATTGTCTTGTAACTCTCCAGTTAACAAAATGGAGTCCTTAGTACACAAACAAAAGGCAGTTAATTTTCCATCTTCTGTTTGTATGCAAGATCCATCAACAAAAAGAATAAGGTCAGGGTTCTGCAAAGGTGTATCTCTCAAATCAGATCTAGGAGGAAGCACATTAACAACAAAAAGACAATCATGCAGTTATCCCTCATCAGCAGTAGGAATAAGAGAGGCATGGTTTAAGGGAGGGCACCTGACAATTTGCAAGGAAGGGTTATTAAGAAATGCTGGTTTATATTTAGAAAGTATAAAACAGATAAATACTGTGTCTTGGTTTTCAGCAATTAGGCCTCAACGGAATGTGGTGCTGCAACAAAAGTATTGTGACCCAAAGTGAGAGTTTCTGCCATGTCTACTAAGCAGGCAGCAGCTGCTACTGCCCTGAGACAAGGGGGAATGGTAGCTGCTACTGGGTTGACATTTGTGCTATAATGAGCAACTGGTCTATAACCATTTCTTCATTGAGCGAACAATCCCAGTGCTACCTTATTGTGTTCACAACAGGAAAGGTAAAATGCCTTGGAATAATCTGGCAGTCCTAGGGCTGGTGGATGTGAAAGAAGAGATTTTAACTGCATGAACACTTGTTCATGACTTTGTTGCCAGGGGAGTTTACAGAATGAACTGGTACCCTACCTAAGTACCATGTTCAATCATAGCCTCACCTCAGGCTTTGTGCCCACTGAATGGTGCACCGCGACTGTTATCCCACTCCACAAAGGGGGAGCCACGACGGACCCCAGGAACTACCACCCCATTAACCTGACGAGCCTGGTCTGCAAGGCCATGGAACATATCATCATGGAACTCATAAACAAAGACATTGGTAATCTCCAAACTCTGGACCCTACCCAGTTCAGATTTGTAAAAGGCAGATCATGTCTTCTAAACCTGACTGACTTCTTTGAAGCAGTCACCAAAGCCATAGATGAGGGTAAGGTGGTTCACACAGCTTATCTAGATCTCACCAAGGCTTTTGACACCATCCCCCACTCTGGAATTATAGATACGCTCACTAAAGTAGGTATAAATCACTAAACTAGGTATAAATCCCTATGTCACAAGATGGGTTGCCAACTGGCTCACGGACAGAACCCACACTGTGGAAGTAGACTCCAAATCTGACTTCAGACCAGTGACAAGTGGAGTACCACAGGGTTCAGTCCTGGTCCTCTCCTGTTTGGTGTCTACTTCTCTGAAGTACAGGCTAACACAAGGTCTTTGGCTAACAACGTTTGCAGATGACTGCAAACTGGGACCATAATCGAAACTCCTAACGATGTGGACATACTACAAAAGGGCCTCACTGAGATGGATACCTGGTGTCAAAGCCATGGCCTGAAGCTCAATGCCAAAAATTGTATTGTTACCCCCTTTGGTAAAAACTCTGTACCCATGAACTACCACATAGTTGGTAGTCTACTTAACGTCGAAAATGTGATGAGACCTTGGGACACAGGTGGACAGTAGTCTCTCCTTTGACAGTCACATTGCCACAGTGGTCAGGAAATCCTTCTACGTGGCTCACCTCATTACAAAAGGTTTTTTATCCAGAAAAAGAGGTCAGTGTTCCCCTCTACTCATCACTCATTAGACCCATTATAGAGTAAAACTCCCTTTTTGTTATGTACCTCAGAAGACATCTACAACAACTGGAAAGGTCACAGAAATACCTCACAAAGAGGATTACTGGCCTCAAACAGATGCCCTTCGCAGACCATCTCAAAAAAACTCCAGCTTTACTCTGTCGCATATCGCCTACCCAGAGGCGATCTCTGCCTAACATACAAAGCTATGTCAAACCCAGAGCTGTTGGACATGCTCCACTTAAAGAAATCCCAATCCCTCCGAGCTATATGCTCTAGGGACCTAAACCTTGTCACCCCAATAAACAGAACATGCTGGAGGGATAGATTCCTGTCACCGAGACTTCCCATACTCTGGAACAGACTACCTGTCTATGTCAAACAGAGCTCCTCATTAGCACACTTCAAGAAAAAGCTTGATGATTGGATGGGAAATAGGAAATTCACCCCAGGGATCACTTCTGTGGCTCTGCTCGACAGGGGCACAGGAAAATCATTTTCTTGGGTGGCGATAGCCAGGGTACATTTTTGGCTAGGCTTATATAGGCCATAGGGCCAATAGCCTGGTACTTACCTGTGAGTGGCTCAGGAGTGTCCTTTTTAAGTAGTTCTAATAAAGGCTTTACTACTACAGCATAATTGGAGATCCAATGCCTACAGTAGCCTGCTAGCCTGAGAAATCTCCTGAGTTGTTTTAAAGTCCTCATTCTTGGTGCAAGTTGGATGGCGTGGATACAGGAAAGTAAAATATGTTGTGCATTTGCAGAGATTAAATACCCTAAATGCTGAATTTGAGGTTGCCAAAACTGGAGTTCAGCTTGATTTATCTTAAATCCTAGCTCAGCTAGAGTAGTCAGGAGGAAAATAGTGTCAGTCTGACAGTCATATAAAGAATTGGAGGCTAAAAGAAGATGATCTAAATCATCAATATCCCCTTGGCTAACAAACTCCACCTACTCCGTAATGGCTCAGAGGGATAAAACTTGGAAGCTCTGAACTAAAACCAAACTCCCCTCCCATCTCCAACAGTACAGACATTTTTGCAACCTTACCAAGAAAGCCGTTGCCAGTGATGAGAGAAACTGCTACAAAAACCTTCTTGAGATGCACCTAAACAACCAGAAGAAATTCTGACATACAGTTAACAAAGCCCTTCATCCAGGCAACCCCTCCTCTCTCCAACCTAGCCCTACAAACACTCCTCTCCAAACTACTACTAACTTTAACTCCTATTTTATAGACTCCATTAGCAAACTAACCAACCATCCTAACCCCAACACTGATGCTAACCCACCCACCAACCCTCTTAAACCCTCCAACACCTCCTCAGCTTTCTTCCTGAAAACTGTATCCACCAACTACATTAAATCCCCGCTTCTTAAACTTAAACCTTGCTCCCCCTCAACAGATTGTTTCCTTCCACTCTGTCTCCAGAAAGCAATCAACTCCATAGCCCTACCCATCTCTATTCGCAGTAACCAATCCATTACTGAGGCCAAAGTCCCTGCAATCTGGAAAAAAATTCTACACCTAACCCACCCATAAAGGTGGCAGTTCTACCGTACTAGCCAATTTTAGGCCCATTGCAATTCTATCAGCCCTGTCTAAGACCCTGGAAAAGCATGTACACAAACAAATCCTACAATACCTCATACATGAGAACCTAATCACCCCCCACCCAACATGGATTTCACCGTAGTCTCACAGTACCTCTACTGCCCTCATCTCCTTCATAAACACCATCTCACAAGCCAGAGACCAGAACAAACTAGTCACTTGCCTCTTTCTTGGTCTCTCAAAAGCTTTCAACACCATCTCTCACCCCCTCCTCTTAAATAAACTCTCTGAACTCAACCTGTTCACCTCTATTATCTTGTGGTTCTCTAGTTAGCTCAGCAATTGTTTCCAGTCTGTACTGTCTGCTATCTCCCCAGAACTCACCATAAATATGAGAGTTCCCCGAGATTCAGTACTGTGCCCACTACTGTTTAATATTTTCACCATTCAATTATCTACCTCCACTCCACAGTCCTCACTGGTACAATATAGTGATGACTCCACAGTCATCACCATATCCGATACCCTCTCTGATCTACATACTACAACTCAGAACTCCTTTTTGTCTATTGCAAACTGGCTTAACTAAAACCATCTAATCTTAAACCCAAAGAAGACTAAACTCTTGCTTTTCTTTCCACAAATGATGTATCATCTAAAACAGTCTTTCTCTATCATGTCCCACAATAGCACACCCATCACAGTTGAAACTCGCACCAAACTACTCAGGGTCATTATTGATGACCAGCTGAAGTTTGATCTACATGTACTCGGTAACATTAAGAAAACCCACCAAAAAACTTGGACTCCTTTACAAGAACAAAAACCTTTTATCCAGTAAAGCCAAGACAGCCATATCCCATGCCTACCCTACTACCAACCCTCCTCTACAGTTCTCAAATTCTCATCAACTTACAAACCACACTTCTCTCTAAATTAGAATCCGCCTACAACAAGGTTGCCAGATTTGCTGCTGAAGTACCAAATTTTTCTCATCATTGCTTAGCACTCTGGAAACTGAAGTGGTTAGAGCTTCCCCATAACCTTCTCCTCTCTCAGCGTCAGATAATTCACTCTAAACTACACCAGCCCTCTTTCTGTCCCAGCGTTACCTCTATTATCTCCTCCTACTCCCCACCTAGGATGCTTCGGAGCTCAGAACAACATCTCCTTTCCATATACAAGCTAAAGATCAACATCAGCAAAAACCTTTAGAGCTATTCACCAGCTGAGAACTAGAATAAACTTCCACTAGACATTCAAAACATTAAGCCGAAACACCAGTTCAGAAATGCAGTAAAAAACACCTAAGCAAACACCAGTTCAGAAATGCAGTTAAAAACACCTAAGCAATAGAAGACTGTCAGTGTAATCCTCCCCCAGATTGACATTACTCCTCTCTGCAAACCTGCCTCCCTCCCTTCTCCCATACCTGTCTCACCTTACTTCCTTTCTCTTCCACTATTTCTCTACATTACTTCTGCTTGTTATAGTTTCTCTACCTTGTACCTGCATCTTACTATAGACTCAAACAGAAATGATTGTGCCTAACTAGTTCTTTCTCACTGCTGCTGTTCAGCTCAATTGATGATCATCATCATCTTCTTTTGACTGTTCCCATTAGGGGTCGCCACAGCGGGTCACCTGTTTCCATTTCTTCCTGTCCTCTGCATCTTGCTGTGTCACACCAGCCACCTGCATGTCCTCTCTTACCACATCCATAAACCTTATCTTAGGCCTTCCTCTTTTCCTGTTACCTGGTAGCTTCATCCTTGGCATCCTTTTCCCAGTATACTCAGCATCCCACCTCAGCACATGTCCAAACCAACGTAATCTTGCCTCTCTGGCTTTGTCTCCAAACCTTCCGACCTGGGCTGACCCTCTAATATACTTATTCCTAATCCTGTCCAACCTCGTCACACCCAGTGCAAATCTTAACATCTTTAACTCTGCCACATCTAGCTCAAACTCCTGCCTTTTTGTCAATGCCACTGTTTCCAACCCATATAACATATCTGGTCTCACTACCCTCTTGTAGACCTTCCCTTTCACTCTTACAGGTACTTGTCTGTCACAAATGACTCCTGACACTTTTCTCCACCCACTCCATCCTGCATGTACTCTCTTCTTCACCACTCTTCCAATTGCTCTGAACTGTTGATCCTAAGTATTTAAACTCAACAACCTTCGCCACCTCTACTCACTGCATCCTCACCATTCCTCTATCCTCCCTCTCATTCACACACACATATTCTGTTTTAGTCCTGCTGACCTTCCTCTTCTCTCTAGAGCATATCTCCATCTCTCCAGGGTCTCCTCCACCTGTTACCTACTCTCACTACAGATCACAATGTCATCTGCAAACATCATAGTCCACGGGGACTCCTGTCTGATCTCGTCTGTCAACCTGTCCATCACCATTGCAAAGGGCTCAGAGCTGATCCTTGATGTAACCCCACCTCTACCTTAAATGCATCTGTCACTCCCACCGCAGACCTTACCGCTGTCACACTACCCTCGTACATATCCTGTACCACTCTTACATACTTCTCTGACACTCCTGACTTCCTCATACAATACCACAACTCCTCTCTAGGCACCCTGTCATATGCTTTCTCTAAGTCTACAAAAACACAATGCAACTCCTTCTGACATTCGCTGTACTTCTCCATCAACACTCTCAGAGCAATCATTGCATCTGTAGTGCTCTTTCCCAGCATAAAACCATACTGCTGATCACTAATCATCACGTCCCTTCTTAACCTAGCTTCTACTACTCTTTCCCATAACTTCATGCTGTGACTGATCAGTTTAACCCCTCTGTAGTTAGTACAGCTCTGCACATCACCCTTATTCTTACAAATTGGTACCAAAACACTTTTTCTCCATTCCTCAGGCATCCTCTCACTTTCTAAGAATTTGATGATAAAGAATGTAAATTTTTCTATTTGTTTACCTTTTACTCTGTACTGTACTAGGTGTACATTCCTAATCGTTAGAATCTGTTTGCAATCTCTTATTAAACCAGCATAATTTTTTTCTCAGCTTGTGACTTTTATTTAAGTAGCTATGATTTATGCCAATGTAGTTATGTATTTGAGTGTCTATGTATTTGTGGATCTTTTCTCCCTGGTCTCCAATGAAAAAGGGCTCCAACCAAGCTGGACTAACCCGGTCAACAAATGTCAAATAAATAAATATATGTATTGCACTAAATTGGACTTACAAGGCAAGTGTATTTTGTCTAGTCATTTCATTTTTCTTGAGAGTAATGTGGGTGATTAGACATGTTCCTGAGGCAAGCAAGTCCAGGTATATTGCTACCCCCTATAGGGAAATGTGAATAAATATGGGTCTATGTCACGTAATCGAAGTTTTATAACTTCAAACACTATATGGTCGAAACCATATGTTCGAAGTTGTAAAACTTCGAATACGTTAAAAAAAATAATAATAAAAAGCTTACCTGGAGGCTTTAAGCAGGGGGGCAAGTTCCCCTGCACACCCCGCTCTTTAAATATACCAACTCTGAGACCACACGTCAATGCAGTACAGTGCAGAAAGGGAGGATTTCCCTTTACTACACTGTAGTGCGATCTCGGAGTTGCTATATTTAAAGAGTGGGGGTGTGGGGGGTTCAGGGGTGCTTGTCCCCCTGCTTTTACCCATCAGGTAAGGTTCTTATTATTTTTATTTTATTTTTTTTTTTACCATAATCAAAGTTTTACAACTGTGAACATGTGTGTTCGACCATATAGTGTTCGAAGTTATAAAACTTTGTTTACTTGATATAGACCCAGTAAATATTGACTATCAGGGTGAATTGGAATCGAAAAGAACACTGAGGAAATATCAATAACTGAAAAGGTGGTAGCCAAAGGAAGGTATAGAACGAACAACAGGTAAAGCTGGTACCACTACAATATTTACTGCACAAATCTGTAATCATCTCCACCTGGTTTCCTTACAGGCAAGATGGGTGTATTACAAGAGGGACTTTCTGGTAGTCGCAGTGTTACCTTCCTGTAATAATGCTGAAATGACAGGCTCAGTTCCAGCTTCTGCCTCAGCAGAAAGTGGATATGGTGCCGCCACAGGTAAGGGTTCCTTTGGTTTTAATGTAATCTGAATTGGGGTGGCATCCTTAAGTCTGACTTCAGTGTTGTCCATAACTGCTTGGGAACTGAATCTAGTAATGCTGCATCTGATACTTCAACAAGTTCTGTCTCAGTGAAAGAGAAAAAAGAACATTTTCATCCAACTGCTGTGGGGCAGCTCACATTTGCATTACTAAGGAGTTATCAGGCACATTCAAATATTCTCCCTCAGGTGTACAAAATATTGTGCATTGCAGTTTACAAAGAAGATCTCTCCTTAGAAGATTAAGGGATGCAGAGGTCCCCAAAAGAAAAGCACGTTTATCTGTTAATGGCCCAAGTTCAATGGGAATGGAAACCATCTTTGGTTAGTCTAAAGGGGCTCCTTATATGCTTACCACACATACCAAAATGCTAGACAAAGGAAGATTTTGGGCAGCTGATGTATTTAACACAGATGTAGTAGCTCCAGTGTCTGTTAAGAAATGGACATCAGTAAGTTGAACCTTAATATTAACAAATGAGCCTTTTTGCCTTCCAGGTACCAAAGGAAAGAGATGCAAGTCCTTTTCACGGCTGTCCTAGGCATTTTGCTGCCAAGTCAGTGGTTGCCATGGAGTAGTCCATATGGGGGGCTGCTATTGCTGCCTGGTATTTTGTCAACCAGGAGAGGGAGTTTCAAGTGGATTAGTAGCTTGTGGTGTTGGTGCCACTGACTGCAGAAAAGGACAGTCATACCTCTAAACTGTTCCTGATGCTCTTTTTCTCCCAAGTAAGAGGATCAACTAAGTGCTGAACTTTATTAACTCATGGAGCAACAAGCTTCACCAATTCAGACAGACATTTTTTATGGTCACAAATATGAGAAAGCAACCCATTCACAAAGGTGGCTGAGAGACCACTCGCTACCGACCTTCAGTGGGCTCAGGGTAACTGGAGTATGCTTCAGATGCCTCAGTCTTGCAGTGTAGGTAGGAGTCTACAGGTTCATTTTTTTCTTTGCTGCACGACTGCTTTAATCCAGGACCAGTTAGGGACTGGGGGACAGCCATTATGGCTTGGAGCAGGTGATCTCTGGCATTCTTAACAGCCACAGTATCAGTGTGTTGGGGAATGGGGTCTGGTATTTGTACATAGTTCCAAATATGTTTAAACAAGTCTAGTGGGAGAGCACTTCACAATACAGCTGTGAGTTCCTCCAGTGCAGGATTTTGCAGTTGAACCTTGAACCTGACCTGTAAGAATTCTTGCAAATTTGGCTGGATTAGTATGAATGGGTTTAAGGGAGTCTACTATGATTTGAAAATCTACGGCAGACCAAGTATGGTACTACATGTATAACAGGTGGTTCTCTGGCATCTCTGCCATGAGCAGGACTAGGAACCTGTCACAGAGGATGCAGCTGTGTAGCTGGAGAATTCACCGCAGAGCCACCATTCTCATCTGAGGAGGATCATCATCTTTATCTGGATTAAAAGTTGTCAGGGCCAACATAACATCCCCATCTATAATTATAGGAAATTGAGTGACAGTGGACATGGCCTGTTTCATCTAGAAAAAGGAAATCAGTTTTTTTTGTTTATGCAGCTTGGGAAAACTGGCATACAGGGGTTGGGAGAGTGGTCTAATGGTCAAGGTGTTTGCCTTACAAACACAAGGTGCAGGGTTCGAGTCTCACAAGGGATAATTGGCTAGGCTTAAAATGGCTCGCAAGGACAGTTAGCTTAATACGAACCTATGAACCTACATTAGAGAGGAATTTGCTTCACCTGTCTATTTGTCACTAGAACTGGATTTAGTTGTTTGTCCAGCCTTTTGTGATGCTTTAAAACAAGTATGCTTAGCCACAGGAGAAATAACTGGAGAAGAAAAATAATCTAAATGATGTCTTAGGACCAGTTCTTAAAGAAGTGACTGGGCAGCTGGGGTGGTAGCTGCAGAAGAAGTGTCTCCATGTGAAGATGGTGAGGGAGACAAAACAGTAGAGACTATCTGATCAGGAGACTGTTCATTATATGGTGGAGCTGGTCAGTGGACACTACTAAACTGAACACACAAGCCGTCTTCCAATGACTCATCCTGATTAAGCTGCATTTTCTTAAGCTCTCTAAGGGGATAAAGTCCAGAGTCTGCCTGTTCCTGTCCGTCTGTATGCTGGAGGTGACTGACTGTCTTATTTGCAGCTTGTAACTGAGATTTTAACTTGGCTGTATTGCGTTTTAAACGATGCACAATAGATTCTTTATGGACAATAGTTTTTTCCCTATCTTTAGATTCTGTCTGCCATGCATTGAAAGCTGACCAGCAGCTGGTAGGGACTTTGTTGCCCCTTTCTTTAAGTAGTTTCTGTAAGTTTAATAAGATATCTTTATCAAAAGTTCCTGCAGGGGGAGAGGTCAGTTTACCATTGTTTTTCATCAGTTCATGCCATTTATCTAAATATAGACAGCTATCTTTAGAACATTTATAATACATATGTCTGGCAGATGTTCCATACTCTGGTTCCTTTAAAGATCCCACATTCGCTCCTATCATAAAAGAATTGACAATATTACTACAAAAGTAATATCCCACGCTCATACTAATCCCAGAGTCATACAGAAAAAATAGCACTTACCTTTGGCCATCTGCATATCTGCCAAGAGAGAAAGCAAAGAAAAAGGATGTGGTTGTGACCTGATTCCTCAAAAAAAAAAATGCACTGGATAGAAAACTGTCAATGGGCCTAATCATGTTTTTTCTGCAGAAGCAGTTCCCAAATTTCCAAACAAATCTGAGTCGTGGTACCAGCTGTTAAGGTAAAAACTTTAATATATTTAGTGTCTTGGTAGTTCGGATTACAATTCTTTTTATTAAAGAAAAGCACCCATGTGCAGGAGATAGTACTCAGAAAGTCATGTCTCCCAGAACAAAGGAAACTTGATTAACTGTATAAGATTTCTGTTAACATCCAGTAAAAATATAAAAAAAAAAAACAGTACATTTCATCTATCAGATCATTACCATATATCCAAGAGGAAAATGCTAAGTTTAGTAAAAATACATCTCATACTTACCTGTATTTTGTACTAATAAGGAATAAGCTTCCCTTTTTGCTACATGGCTAACAAGAAACAGTGCCTCAGGTGGAGGGAAGTAAAGTATTGGAAACTTCTCAGTTATTTTCCATAACTTCAGGATGCCTTTACAGTCATTTGCAGTAGCCTGTTAACACGCATACATTTTAACCCTTTACAAGCCAAACATTGGTCCTTTTCCACCCAGCCTAGGAGTAGGCAGAGGAAACCTCATATGGATTGGCCATTCAGACAAAGGCTACAGTCACAAAGGGGCAGGCATTATGCCTCAGAGACACCTAGATAAGGGAGTTCTAGACCCCAAGCCACATCCAAAGACTGCCCCTCCCCTACCTCTAACCCCAAAGATAAGAGGAAGGCTGTCTGTTTTCAAACCTACCTGGGCCCTCATCATCTCAGACAGATGGGTCCTAGACATTATTCAGATGGGTACAGATTCACTTTCAAAAAGCATTTAAAATACTTAGGTTATCCAGATGCCCCCCAAAATAAAAAAAAAAAAATAGAGGTCGTGGTTCAAATCCATATACTGTGAGGAAGCAGTACAACCAGTTCCCACTACCCAGTAGGGAGAAAGATTCTATTCCAGGCTCTTTCTGGTCTGCATAAAAGAAGTCTCTTGTCACCCCATACCCTTATCTCTCTAGACCTAAAAGAGGCTTACCTGCACATCCTTATTCAGAGGTCCCACAGTAGATTTCTTTGCTTCAGGGCAGGATCCAGTCACTACCAATTTTATAAACTACCCTTTGGCTTATCTACAGCACCAAGAGATTTCGCAAAGTGCCTAGCACCAGCAGTAGCCTTATGCAGGACCAGGGGGATATAAATCTATCCCTACCTGGATGACTGCCTCATACAGGCCACAGATCAGGCCACACTTCTCAAGGAACTCAGATTCACCCAGGACCTCTTTTCCTCACTGGGGTCACAGTGAACCTACAGAAATACCACATTCTACCAACAAAAAAGATGAACTTCCTAGGGTCACTTCTAGACTCCTATCTTCTAAAGGCTTTCCTCCCTCCAAAAAAGTCTGCTTTCTGACCAGTTTCTTCCACATGATCCAGTTGAGAGATTGCATTTTAGCAAGGGAATTTCTTCAAGTCCTGGGATACGTGGCCTCATGCATCCTCATGGTTCAACTTGCCAGACTACACATGAGGAAGCTCCAGTGGTACTTGAAGAATGTCTGGTGCCAGAGCTCACAGTTCCTGGAAACCAAGATCCCCCTGATCCCCTGCCTCAAAATAGTTTGCATGGTGGGCACAGGCTTGCTCCCAGAATCAGGGCCTCCCCTTCCAAATCTCCCCTCAGGCTCAAACCCTAACCACAGATGCCTCTGAGACAGCATGGGGGCCTCACCTCCAGAACCTCCAAACCCAGGGGGAAGTGGGATTCCAGATCCAGTGACAGACTCGTCAACTGGAAGGAACTCATGACAGTATTAAAGGGCCTGTTAGCTTTCAAGGAAAAATGGACCCCAGGTGTCCTGTTAATCAAGACAGATGAATACCACACTTATGTGGTACATAGACAGAGAGGGACACATTCTTACCCCCTGTGCCATCTAGCAGTGCAAATATGGTAAACAGCTCAGTTTATGGGCTTGTACCTGATAACACAATATCTTCCAGTTGTTCAAAATGCTCTGGCAGACCATCTCAGCAGAAACTTGATGGACAATTACGAGTGGCATCTGCACCCAAAGATCTTCTAATCTATAACCAAACATGGGAAATTCCATAGGTGCACTTCTGTGCATCTAAAGAGAATGCACACCTGCACAAATTATGTACCAGGAGCAAACAGGAGACGGCTTGGAAAACAAGATGCCTTCTCCTTCGCTTGGACAAAGCTTTTAATTTATGTATCCCCCCCCCCCCCCATACCCCTTATTCCTCAGATTCGGTCTAGGAGCAATTCTTATAGCTCTGGACTGACCCAGACAGCATTGGTACCCCCTCCTCCTTGAACTCACCAACCAGGGCCCATAACTACTTCCTCAAAGAGTAGATCTCCTCACCCATGATGAAGGAAACATTGCACATCCCAATCTGTAGACCCTCAACCTTGCAGCATGGATGATCCCACAACAAACCACAATGGGATTAGCCTGTGTAGACTGGTGATAGACATCTTCAGTGAATCTAGAATGTCTAGCACCAGGAAGTCTTACTCAGCTAAGTGGAAAAGATTTTATAGTTGGTGCAAAGATCACCACCTTTATCCCAAATCAGTACATGTTTCCAGCAAACTGGAATACCTGACAGACCTGCTGAATCAGGGGCTATGTCATTCTTCCATTAAAATCCATGCATCTGCCATCTCTGCATATGTGCCCTCTCACCCTCCCCTTGTCTGCCACCCACTCTTAAAGCAATTTCTTAGGAGAGTAATCCACATTAGACCACCCAGAAGGAAACCTGTTCCTCCTTGGGACCTTAATTTTGTGCTTGAGAAACTGACCTTGCACCTTTTGAGACAGCAGCGTCTGTGGACCTAAAATACCTCACATGGAAAACACTACTTGCTGATACCTCAGCCAGGAGGATTTTTGAGTTGCAGGCCCTCATGATAGTGGAAACTTTCCTCATCTTCATAGGGATAAGATCTCTCTCAGAACCAATCTGTCGTTTATGCCTAAAGTGATCACGGACCACTCTTTGA
This sequence comes from Protopterus annectens, assembly GCF_019279795.1. NCBI lineage: Eukaryota > Metazoa > Chordata > Ceratodontiformes > Protopteridae > Protopterus > Protopterus annectens. The sequence goes on from NC_056725.1 coordinate 1,896,381,644, forward strand.
ATCAGGCCATCCATCTCCCTACCTTCTTCCCCAATCCTCAAAACTAAGTTGAGAGAATTCTGCATTCCTTGAATGTGCACAGACTGCTACATTTCTATCTGGACATGACAAAAGCTTTAAGAAAGACTGATCACCTTTTCATTACCTTTGCCTCTGGGAAAAGAAGGCAAGCCTGCCTCTAAGCATACTATTTCCAAATGGATTTCCGACTGCATTTGCTTTTGCTATAGCTTGCACAGCAAAATGCTACCAGTAGGGATAAAATCTTGTTCTACCAGGGCAACTGTTACTTCTGCTGCCTTTCTAAAGGGTGTCCCCACCAAGGACATGTTGGAGGCTGTCACCTGGTTTTCAGTGCATATCTTCAAGCACTGCCACCTGACATCCTTCTTCTCCAGGTCTAGAGCAGGCTTTGCCACTGCTGTACTGCAGGGCATCCTCTATTCCCCTTAGATACCCTCCTCCCTCCTTTCAACTTTGGGAATCAACTGCAACAGAGAAACGTGAAGAACATAGTACAGTTGTGCGCCCACACCATAAATGTAGATGTTTGAGTGTATTCACTGTTGCAGTCTTCTTTCCATCCCCCTCAGCCTACTGTGTAGGTTGATCCTGTTTTGCTACTCCTTGGCTCCCTTCCTGTCAGATTTTCCTTTGATATTCTTATCTGCTTAGGGATCCTCCTAGTTAAGGCAAGAAAACACTGGTAACATGGCACAGGCTGACCGCCCAAACGTACTGATGTCAGGAAAGCTGTCCACCATTCTGGGAGCTGGAAAGAATTTACTCAGGTAAGTGTGTTGGCTGAGGGCTTTCATGGCAGGATATCCCAGTAGTAGGACTGCATCAGTCAATACACTCGAGCATCTACATTTATAAGTGTACACAACTGTACTTTCATCTCCCTATCCCAACACTGGACTCTGGTTCACGTCCCAGGCACTGCTGATTCTTCTGGTCAGCTCTCCTCAAGCATTTTCCTAATATTGTTAAAGGTTTCACAGGCAAAGTCTCTCTATGAACCTTACCATCAGAAGAATGCAAAGCAGAGTCCCCTTCTGCTTGCTGACTCACTTTTTATTAGTTAAGCATTTTTATTTCCTCCATACCCTGTTTTGTGTCAAAAAATGTCTTTGATCCTCCAGGAAAAAAAAAAAAAAAAAAACACTTGAAGACAGCTGGAATACAGCAGCTTGTATCTCTCACTGTCTCTTGACATTCCCTGATTGCTAGGATAAATGTCTTTCTCTTCTGCCTGGTGTACAGTGAGTAATCATTTTCTACAAATGCTCAGCTGTCTTATTTTGCCCTTCTGCCACAGTTTTTCAGAATAAACTGTTTCTGCTGTTATGATTGCATCTTTACTAATATGGGTCTTGGTTGCTCTCTCATGGCCAGGTTCAGAGCATACCCCGTGCTCTTTCAGTTAACATTCTGCTGTGGAACACCAGTCCTGTTGCTTATTTGTGCTTTCATAAAATAAATGCTGCCTGTTCCTTCTGATTTTCTCTGGTACAGCAGAAAATCTCAGATTTTCTCTGAGCACTCTGTATCTTAACTCTCTACTATTTTTTAAACTGGTCTTATTAAGAAATCTAATATTTAGCCAGCTATTTCTTCCTTCCAGCCTCTGACTTTTTGTAGTTTTATCAGTTCATCTGAATGGCTAGTTAAAGCTTCTTTTATTTTTTCAGCCTTTTGTTTGAATTGATATTTCCTTCAGTGTTATCACATCTGAGTACATTTATTTTTATCCTGTAAATTAATGGAAACCCTCTCTTGATCCAAAGCTGTAGCTTGGACCACTTTTTGCTAAATAGCATTCTTCCCAGACATTGTTTTCTCTTTACCTTTTGTGGTTGTTTTTCTTTTAGGTTTTTCAAATATCTTCTTTGCTGGGATCCAGGCAGGGTATTTACTAGCCAGTAACTAACCCCCCCCCAAAAAAAAAAAAAAAAAAAAAAAAAAAAAACATGGTCAATGGCCCTCCACCTCTTCCAATGTGAAAACAGGAACTAGGAAAAATAATATATGCTGTTGATCAGTATCCAGCCAGCTTGGAAATTGTACCTCTGTTTTTCTTTTTGATCAGCAATTCTGGAAAAAAAACAAAAATGATAGGAAGAAGGGGAGGCAAAGGCACAAATCTACTCAGCTTATAAATAATTTGCATCAACATGCATTCTCCAAATGACAAGGAAGTATGGAAGTCTGACGTTACTGACTTTCTGTAATCCTCTACAATTTACCAGAAAATCTAAACTTTTATGAAGTGCTGAAAAAAATATAAGACATCAGAGACAGCCTGCAAAATCAAGGTATGATTGCACTTGCAGTCAAAACTGTTATACTCCTCTTTTGGAGATATGTTCCATGCAAGAGCGCTCTTTCACAGTTTTACATCTACTGTTCTGTTAGATGTATAACAAGAGGTGGCAAGTTTGGCTTCACTCTTTCAATGAATAACTGTCGCATTTTTGTTATTGTTTACAGTATATTTTATCAGCTTTTTGGGGAAAGATGTTAACCTCTAGTGTTGCAGCCTAGCAGGGGCAGATGATGATGATGTCATGCATTTAGCTTGAATACATGGGAATCTTTGTTAGATGTCCAGATGAAGTCATGTTCCCACATCTACAGTATGGGCCGAACTATCCCCTGAACAAACCTTGTATTAGAGTAAATCTTCCCATAATGTTATCTGGAAGCATGTGAACTGGACTCTCATCCACACAGAATATTTTATCTGATGTTAATCTTCTTTCCATTCATCACTGATGGGTTCTGTTCCAAGCCCTCAGAACCAAGTTGGCCTTTTTACCAAGCTCGTGCCTGCCAAAAAAAACTCTCGAGCTAAGTCTCTACCCAGAATGCCCTTCTCCCTGTTACTTCAGATCTTGTTTGCCATGTAGCAGTAAAGTCTCATTTCAGCCGAGCTCTCAGCTTAAATGGAACTTTTTTTGATATTTCAGTGAAAAACTTTTGATATCTTCATATTTTATTAAGCGATTAGTATTTCCAGTGTTTTTTCTTCTGTCGAACCTTGTTTTTTTCCTCTACCCGTTGTTACTGTTAGCAAACGTTCAATTACCATTGTTGGTGCAGCCTTCCCTCCCTTACTCTTGTGGTATTTCTTCAGTACCATAGCTGGTATTGGTCTTTCCTGTCTAACCTATTAGCTTTGGCTCTTAGTAAGGCGTTTCTTTTTTTCTTTACATATCAGTGTGTTGCTATATTTGTGACTTTTTTGAACAGTGTTTTACTTTGTTCTAGTTTGATTATACAGTTGGCCTGTGGTGTCTTTCTGTCAAGATGTCCATTCTGCTTCATGTAATGGCAAGTTACCTAATGGTGATTCTCATGATGACTGTGTATACTGTTTGGGAGTGTCCCAACTTTTGGTGCAGCCTCCGTGTTACATTTGTCAGAGTTTGTCAATGCACTCTTAATGAGTGCAAAAACAAAATGATCCTGAAAGGGTTACTCAAGTCTCCATTCTGAGGCCATTTCTGTGATGGAGGTCTCAACCCCTCCCACTAAGGATAAAAAGAAAGCCCACTCTGTTCCTTCTTCACCATAGGGTGGTCAGAGCAAGCCTGGTAAATTAAAGGTCCCAAAGTCATCTTCAGTGCATAAATCTGTCTCTACAGCTCCATCATCCTTGGCTCCGAGCATCTTGAAACCTACGATACCAGAGCCAGTTTTGGCACCAGTCCTGCCTCTGACACTGATCATAGACCTTACTATGCCTATTTTGACTTTGGCACCTGTGGCCACTTTGGTTCAGGGCACACCTTCGACTACTTCATTGGTTACCATTTTGGAACCGACTATTTAGGGTCTGAGTGCCACTTTGGCACTGAGCATTGTACTGACTTCACTGGATTTGACCCCTTTACTTCTGGTCTCGAAACTAGAAACTTCAGTGCCAGCAGACCTTGCACAATGGACCCAATATTCCCCTTCCATAGATCCGTTTCTGGGCCAAACCTATAGGCCTTTCATTGAACACCCTGACTCCCCAGCTGGAGTAGCCACCAGGAGCCTGTCAGAACATGACGTGGTGTGTCTTGTGGGCCAGCTGTTAGCCAGGGGGAGCCTCACACTTTATAAGACCTCATCCACGGACTCCATCTTACACTCCTCCTTCATCCATCTCTGATCCAAAGCTTTCTGCTCCGACATCCTTCTTGGAACCTATCACCTGGATGTCTACAGTGCATCTCGCTCTGGCTCCGAGTTTGTCCCTTTGGTCTTTGGTTCCCACTGAACTGGTCCTTCCTTAATCTGGGGATTGGGGGACAGATGCTTCAGCCTTGGGGTATGGAGCCGTCTTTATCCTCTGTTCCATCCTCCGTGCCAATAGCCTTGTCCGTGCCAATCCTAATTGAGGCTCCAACCATGGGGGCGGGTTCGTCGGTGTGGGCTGTGACCCCAGTCCCGAGGTTGTTTTTCTCTGTTCCGGACTCCCATCCCTCTTCAGTCAGACCTGCCTTCCATGCGATGGAGAGGACTGTTGCTTTTGGCAGCACTCCTTTAATGTCGGAACCCCAGTTTTCACCACCAGAGCTACAGCTGTCACAGACCACCCCCCGGGACACTGGGCAGAGAAGCCACAGGACACACCTGTTCAGGGTACCCACTCTTCCGAGTCCTCCTCAGAGACTCCCATTGAGGAGCCCCCTCAAAAGAAGACATGCAAGAGGAAGCAAATGGACTCACCCGAGGAGTCCTTAATGGAAGACTAGGACTACGATGAGGGTAAAGGGTCCCCATGGTCACCTCCTGATGTCTCTTTCGGAGTCGTCCTGGAAATGTTAAAGCAGAGAGGTGACTGGAAGCCCTCCAGCCCTTCATCTGAGGAGTTTGTGTTCCTGCAGGCTTTTTGCACCTGGCCTTCTACCCAGCCTACCGATGTGCTCATCCTGCAGCACACTTGGAAGAACCCTGATTCCATTGAGGCAATCTCTTGGAGACCAGACAAAATTAT